>NW_015390012.1:57914-110277 GCF_001527695.2 Protobothrops mucrosquamatus
GACACTGAATGTCATAAGTATGAATCAGTTGCCAAGCATCCAAATGTAAATCACATGACCCTGGGGATGCTGCAACAGTCATAAGTGTGAAAAATGGTCATAAGTCACTTTTTTCAGTGCCACTGTAACTTCGAACAGTCACTAAGCGAATTGTTGTAAGTCGAGGACTACCTTTACTTTATCATTTTTTTCATTTTTTTGGGGGGGGTGTCAGGTTTTTGACACCTTGCTGGGCGACTGGTGGTATTTGGATGTTGCCTTATCCTAAAAGTGGTACAATGGGTGAAAAGGTTGAAAAGCCCTGGTTTAGGTCCTACCCGCTTTTTTATCTGCTTGAGCTTTGTAAGCTTCCCTAGCCTCGTCTAATGCTTTTCTAACTACCCGCCACGTATTTTGGAGTTGTGCAATCCATTCCTTCAGGGAGGGGATGGTGGGTTCGAAGCATTGGGTTGAAGCTTTGTCCTGTTGCAACCTGGAACAGAGTGTAACCCGTGCTGGAATGTACGACATTGTTGTAAGCAACCTCTGCAAATGGAAGCAGGTCGGTCCAATTGTCTTGTTGGTAATTGATAAAGCATCTTAAATACTGTTCTAGTACTGAGTTTGATCGTTCTGTCCCCCCATTCGTTTGCAGATTATGACTAGATGACAAGCCCTGGGCGGTACCTAGCAGGTCTGAGGTGAATTGCACCCCCCTGTCCGAAATTATCCGTTTCGGGGGCCCATACAATCGATAGATATGCTGTACAAACATTTTTGCTAGGACCTTAACTGTGGGAATTTTCGGACATGGGACGAAGTGGACCTGTTTGGAGAATAGGTCCGTCACCACCCAAATGTCACCACCAAATAATAATAATAATAATAATAATAATAATAATAATAATAATAATAATAATAATAATAATAATAATAATAATATGTGAAATTGTTTCATAGGTATCAGGGGGTTCACCACCTCTGTTTTTGTAATATTGTATTGGGGCAGCCTTGATAAGGCGTTGGCTAGGAAGTTCTTCCCCCCAGGTAGGTAGTTGATGGTGAAATTGAATGGGTGGAAGTGTTGGGACCACCTCGCCTGTTTTGGGGACAGTTTCCTTGGGGTTTTTAATGCTTCCAGGTTTTTGTGATCAGTCCACACTTGGAAAGGAATTTTATTTCCTTCCAAGAAATGCCTCCATGTAAGGAGGGCCCAGCGCATGGCATAGGCTTCCTTCTCCCACACTGCCCACCTTTGTTCGGTCTCTGTGAGTTTTCTCAAGGTGTAGGCACAAGGATGTAACTGGCCCTCTTGGTTTTCCTGGAGAAGGACTGCTCCTACCGCCACATCACTAGCGTGATTACAAAAGGTTTTTCTGGGTCTGGGTGTTTTAGTACTGGCTCGGCGGAGAAAAGCTTTTTCAGCTTTTCAAAAGCCACCTGACATTCATTTCAGCAATTGGCTAGGTTTTGGCTTGTTCTCTCCCCTCTATTTTAGTAAATTGGTAATGGGGAGTGCTATCTGGGTGAAAGAGAGGATGAACTGCTGGTAAAAGTTAGCGAGCCCCAGGAAAATTTGCAGTTGCCTCCTTGTGTGTGGTGGTGCCCATTCTAACATCGCTCGGACCTTTTCCGGGTCCATCTCTATCCCATTATGAGAGATGCGATATCCCAAATAGTCAATTTTTTCCTTATGGAATTCACACTTTGATAGCTTGGCACAGAGTCGGGCGACACGGAGCTTATTTAGAACTGCTCTGACTAGTTTGACATGCTCCTCTTTCGTTTCGGTGAAAATTAAGATGTCATCCAAATACACCAGAACCCCCTTGTAAAGGTGCTTCTGGAGGACCTCATTTATCAACTGCAGGAACACAGCTGGTGCCTCTTTCAGTCCAAATGGAAGCACCCGGAATTGGAAACACCCTAGGGGGCAGTTAAACGCCATCTTCCATTCGTCTCCCTCCTTAATCCTGACCTGGTAATATGCCTCCCATAAGTCCAATTTAGAGAATATCTTCCCCTTTTCTAGGTGGGCCATGTCCTTCATTAGCGGCAAGGGGTAGATATTGGTTTAGCACACCGCATTCAAGGATCTATAGTCCATGCAAAGGCGAAGAGACCCGTCTTTCTTTTCGCAGAACAGCACCCGGGCTGCCATTTTTGGTCTTACCGGCTGGATAAAACCTTGCGCTAAATTTTTCTCTATGAATTTCTGCAACTCTTCCAGCTCCCAGGGAGTCATTGAGTACAGTTTGGGCTTAGGCAATTTGGCTCCCGGTAGGATCTCAATGGCACAGTCAATGGGATGGTGAAGGGGTAGCTCGTCGGACCGTTCTTTGCTGAACACCGCTAGATCCCGGTATTCCGTGGGTACGTTTTCCAACCCCCAATCTTTTGTGGTCGCTACCACCTCGGGAACTCCTTTTCTCTTGGGTCCATGGGTCCCCCCCGTGTGGCGGGTCTCTCTTTGGGAAACCTCAGCTCTCCTGTCCTCCAGTCCACCCTTGGATTCCACTTCCTTAGCCACATCATCCCCAAAATCAGGGGCCACTCCATGCCAGGGGTTACTATAAAAGTCAAAGTCTCGGTATGATCCCTCATCATGAGCTCTGCCGGCTGTGTGGCCAGGGTGACTGGGATTCCCCCTGAGATGGACCCTTCTATCTGGCCAAATGAAATTGGCTTCTTCAGCCTCCTCACCGGAATCCCTAGATTCCCCACTAAGGTTGAGCTTATTAAGCAACGGGTACAACCCAAGTCCAATAGAGCCTTTTCCCTGCATTACTGGGCTTAACACTTCTATTGTTCTGGTGAGGGGTGCGATGGGTCCACTTACCAGGGGTTCATCCTTGAAATCGCTGTTGGGCATGTCCAGTGATTTTTCTGTCGAGGTCGGAGTTCCTCCTCCCAGGGGATTGAACCTCGACGACCTCGGCGGTCTTCATGGCGGTCTCCCTGGGTCATTGAGGAGTCTTCCCAGGCTTCCCTCCACCAGATTGGTCTGGCTTGCGCACAGTTTTCGAATGGCATTCTGCAGCTCGGTGCCCTTCTTTACCGCTTTTGAAGCAGGCGGTTGAACGTGGTGCCATTGTGGGGGGTTTTGCCACCTCTCGTTTTCCCTCTGGATGGAGCGTCTCCATGCTCGGCCAAACCATCATTGACTTTGGGCTTGATTGATCTCGGCTTCCTCAGCCAGGATGCACCAGTCGTGGAGGCGATCCGGATCTCCCTGGGCGATGCACACGTGGTATAGATCATTGTTCAGCCCGTCTTTGAAATGGCCAACTAGGACTTCCTCCAGCCAGTTGAGGCAGCATGCCAGGTCTTTGAACTCCTCCGTGTACTCGGCCACCGGGCAACGACCTTGCCTCACCATTTTGATGCGTTCTCTGGCTTTCCGGTCAGCTAAGGGGTCCTCGAACCTCCGTCTCAAAGCTGCCATGAATTGATTAAAGTTTCGGAGTTCGGGGGCATCAGTGTTATGTAGGGTCACCATCCATCGAGCGGCTGCTCCCTCCAGGGCCATGGTCACCGCCCTGACCCATCCGCTGTAGCTGAGGATATTTTGGTCGTATTCCTCCATGTAACTCAGGACATGGGCTAGGAAAAACCCTAGCTGTTGGGGTGCCCTGTCGTAGTTCACACCCAAGAGTGGGACTTTCCGGTCGGGCCGGTGGGTCCTCCTCCGTCTGGCTCTGCGTCCGTCTCCCCCAGCTGGGGTAGCCCGTGCTGGGGTCATGGTTGCAGCCATCACTTCCGTAGCTTCCGAGGCGCTGGTGGAGGGACCAAGATTTGCTAGCTCACCCTCTCGGCATTCCTCCTCCTCCAGTCTCGGCACAACTGAGCCCCGGCAGGGGTCTGCTTCTTCTTCTTTAAGGTTTTTGAAAGCTTCCACCATCAGGTTGATGGCTTGTTTAAGGAAGTGATCAGACCAGGTTGGTCTCTCGTCTTCCCCCTCGCTGAGGTTGAGTGACCTCTCCATCTCTCGCTTCCACCCCGGTTGATGGCTGCCGCGTTTGAGGGTAACCTTTCTGGCTTTTGCTTCCCAGTCTTCCTTTTTCCCCATGCCTATTGACCATCTCAACTTTTCCCGATTCTCTCTGGTCTCGGCTTTATCAGATGAACTGGAGGAATCCAAGCTACTGTCGCTCAGGCCAACCTTGGGGGGAGCTTCCCTGCAAAGGTTGCTTTCTCCTTTCTCACCGCTGTGGTTCGACATCGCTTTGCATGGTCCCCACGGTCCAGAGGTAAGGCAGATGGCCGGAGGCACATTCCATTCTCACCCTGAGAAAAAAACATCAAAGAGGATAGAGCAAGGAACAAAGCAAAGGAAATACACTGTAGCAGCCCCAAGCTCCCCTTCCCTCTCCCAGAAGATTGGCAGAACCCTAAAAGAAACAGAATCCCCAATGCATATAGAGTGATGGGTTCTGACACTACTGCTGCATTTCTTACTGGGGTCGCTGAGGGTACTTAGTGTGGAACTTCTTAACCAACCTTGATGCCCTAACATCAGGATCAGCACCCCACTCAGCATCTGCTAATGGGTAGCCCTTTAGGTATTGTAGGTATTGTAACTTTCCCTTGTAGTATCTGGAATCAAGGATCTTTTTGACCTCATAATGCTGCTCTCCCTTAACTGGGATGGGAGGAGGAGGTGGTTCTTTGACTGGCCTCAATCCAGAGTCTCAGAAGGGTTTTAAATGACTACAATGAAATACTGGATGAACCCGCCTGAGGCTTTTTGGCAACTTCACCTCCACCATCACCGGATTTATGATCTGGGGGATTTGGAAAGGCCCTATATATTTGGGACCTAACTCCTTCCAAGGTTGCCTCAGGTTCAAATATTTTGTGGACAAGTACATCTTATCCCTTCTCTCTGGGAAGCTCTTCTCTGATCTGCTTGCCTCTTTTGAATTTCCTTAGCCTTGTTCTGCGCCTCACGCACAATGCCCCGCATGGCTTTCAAAGTATCCATCCACTCAGCCAATGACACTGAGGATGGGGTTTCCTGTAGGAGCTCCAGCATGGGTGTGAACCCAGTCCCCCTGGCCACCTTGAAAGGGGTAAAACCTGTGCTACTGTGCACCGAGTTATTATATGCCACCTCCATGAAAGGCAGGAGTTTGGCCCAGTTAGTCTGCTGATAATTCAAATAATAGTGCAGGTATTATCTCTACCAAAGAATTAGTACATTCAGCAGCTCCATTAGTACTAGGATGTTAGGTGGAGCTAAGTCCCTGGGAGGAGCCTATCATTTTCAAGAACTCCCGCCAAAACTTTGCTGTGAACTGCACCCCCCTATCCAAGATAATGTGCTTCAGGACCCTGTGTAGTCTGTAGATGCGCTGCACAAACATCTTGACTAAGACCCAGGCTGAATGAATCTTCAGACACACCACAAAGTGTGCTTGCTTCGAGAACAGGTCAATGACAGTCCAGATTACAGTATTCCCAGCACTCTCAGGCAGCTCCACAATAAAGTCCATGGATATCTCCTCCCATGGGCTAGCAGGGTTGGCTACCTACTGTAGCAAGCCTGGAGGCTTCCCAGGGTAGGAGCTTCATGGAGGCACACACAGGGCAACTGGCCACATAGGCTTCTATGTCCGTTTTCATCTTTGGCCACCAGAACTGTCTCTTTGCCAAATGAAGGGTTTTTACAAACCCAAAACCTCTCAGTATCAGTTAACTTGCGAGATGTATAGGCAAAGGGCTGCAACTGCCCCTTTTCATTCCTCTGGAGTAAAACTGCCCCCACTGCCACATCACTAGCATCCGCCTGGATTATGAAAGGATCATCTGGGTTTGGTTGTTTCAAAACTGGCTCTGCAGCAAAGAGCCACTTCAGTTTTTCAAAGGCCGCTTGGCATTCTATGGACCAGTTTAGTGGCTGACTCGGTTTGAGTTTCACCCCTCCCCTCGTCTTGAGCAGGTTGGTGATGGACAGGGCTATCTGGGCAAAAGTGGGGATGAATTGCCAATAAAATGTTTGTGGGACTATCGGTTAAAAAAAAGAAGTTAGAAAGTCTGATGGAACTTTTTTTTTTTACCGATAGTCCCACAAACATGCGGTGAAGGCTGAGAAGCGAACGGAGAAACGGAATGCAGCTGAAAGGCAGGTTAGTAAAAATATGCTTGGGGGAGGCGAGGGCATCTGGGCTGGGGCGGGCGCGGCAACCTTACCCTTCATGGTGGCAGGAGGGTGGGGCGCGTTCCCTTCCCATGCCAGGCCAGCCCCTGCAGCCCTGGGGCGGCCGTGCTAGGCGGCGGTGGGCAGGGTGTTGAGGTGGGGGCTGGCAGGCCGACCAAAGCAGCAGGTGGCAAGCTGTGGCTGCTGACGGACACAGTTGGCCCCCATGTGCTCGCTGTGTGAGGGGGCCGATGGTGTCAGGCAGCAGCCTCCCCGGTCCCTGCCTTGCCTTGCCTTGCCTTGCCTTGCCTTGCCTTGCCTTGCCTTGCCTTGCCTTGCCTTGCCTTGCCCCTGCCCCTGCCCCTGCCCCTGCCCCTGCCCCTGCCCCTGCCCCTGCCCCTGCCCCGGCATGGCACCCCTGCCCTGCCCCCTGCCTGGTCTCACCTCACCCCGCAGGATGAGCCTCCTGCCCACCGTCCCACCCACCAGAGACACCCTGGATCTCCCCCAACCCTGCCCAGCCCCCACAGGCGTCCCTCCCCATGAGCGACATCGAGGTGGCCATGCCCACCCCAGCCACACCCACCCAGTCTGCCATGACCATGGCAGCCACGCCCACCCAGTGGTCACGCTCACCCACTGGGCCACACCCACCCAGCACCTGACAATAAATAAGTGGGGTTTGGGTTGCAGTTTGGGCACTTGGTCTCTAAAAGGTTCGCCATCACTGCCCCAAGTAATCTAGGCTGGTCTTGTGAAAGTCACATTTAGACAGCTTCGTGTTTAACTGGGCTTTTTGTAACTTCTCAAGCCCTGCGCTCACTAGCCTTACATGCTCTTCCATGGTCTCAGTATAAATTAGTATAAATTAGAATGTCATCTAGGTACACCAGCACCCCTTTATACAGGTGTTCATGCAGGACAGCATAAGACAGCAATGGATGCTTGAATACCATTCTCCCACCCCTGCATTCCATCCACCCCCTCCCTGTTATTGTCAAGCTGTGAGCGAAGGAAAAATGTAGGTGAAAATGCAAGTCAATCTTGACAGGCCTTGGCAACTTTAGCAAAGGGTGACACTTCTAATTCTTCACATAAACTTCTTCTCCCAGTAGAAAGTTGACCGAAGTCAATCAAAAAGTATCTTGTGCAGAGAAGGAATAATAAAGATGCCAAGATGGCAGAGGGCACAGTTTGATTCTTGAGATATTGCCACCTGAACACTCTTAAATGTTTAAAAAGAGTAACTTTCTGGCAGTGCTCACAAACACTGGTCATTTTCCTGGCACTTAATTTTATTAACAATCATCAGAAATATCCAAATGAAATGAAAGTTGACCTCCCAATTTATTTATGTATTATAATTTTTATTTTGCGGTCACAGACCAAAATGCAAGTACAACAAAAGAAAACACAAGAAAAATATATCACAAACAATTAAACACCAGAAGCCTTGGCTAAAGGGAATTACAACGTTCTCCTCTGGTACTTACAGCTATTAAAAGAAATTTAGAAACCTGAGAAGTAATATAGGAGGAGCCATCCCCTAGACAATATAAAACCAAATTACTAACATTAGAACCAGAGGGATCAATTCCAAGGAGAGACAATAATTTAATTCTGCCTGTGTTATACATAGGGCAGTATGATAAGACATGCTCCACAGGATTTATGTATTTATTTATCTTTAGAAAATGTTTTGCCTGATTTTTATTGTTTAAAAAAATTGTAAAGCAAGCCCTTTATTTGTGATATGCAAGCATAAGCTTTTGGGCTTCCAGTTTTATGTATGAAAACCAGAGGAGTTAAACTCACTATGTCTTCCTTTGGCAGCTCCAGATCAAGCATGCTGTGACTGAGGCTGAAATACAGCAGCTGAAAAGAAAGGTAAGAATGAAGGCTGTGAGGGCAGCTGTAAAATCCTTTGCTTCTCTTGTAGACTTGCCAAAATCCCTTCTTGAGAATGTTTTCTAGGAAGGCTGTGAGAGCTGGCTCTGTGGATATGCCTTGTAAATAGCTGGACTATTTTTAATATTGCTGTGCAAAGCATTTGAAATGGGGTGGGCATTTGAAAGACTTCTCTTTGAATTTTCAAGGCAGCCAATTGGGAAGACATGGGCACGATCTATATTCATCTTTTGCTCAGTGGGTAGTCCTAGACTGGGCACTATCATTGGTGTTTTTGTTTTTATTTTTTGGTAAAGTTAGAGTGACCCCATATAAACTATTTGAGGTGCCACCATGGCAATTGTATGGATTCAGTACAATTTTTCCATAGGTAATTTTATTTTCTTCATTGTTTTCACTTTTCATGTCCAACTGAACTGCTAGGATGCTACCATTTGGAATTTCTGTCTTGTCATGCCTCCCTGCCTTGTTTCCCATGCCTAGTCCCTCTGTCAAATGTTGGAGAGCATCTCCTAGTTTATTGCTTGCTGATTCCTTCTGGCTCCTCTGAACTTTAATTGGAATATGTTACTCTTGCTTTTTCCTTTGCTCTTACTTACCTGTCATTAGGACAGTTATTTTGTTAATGTTGCCCTACACTAAGGGAAATGTATGCTATGCAAGTGTAGTTAGCTTATCAATTAATACTTAACTATTTCCTCTCTCTTGCATTCTCTGTCCTCAGCTACAATCAATTGAACAGGAGAAAGCTCAATGGCTCATTGAGAAAGACCAGCTAGAACAGAGAGTGGAGGAAAACAAGGAGCGGATGGAGAAGCTGGAGGGATACTGGATGGAGGCTCAGAACTTGTGCCAGGCTATGGATGAGCACTTAAAAGAGACCCAGACCCAATACCAGACTCTGGAAAGGAAATATAGCAAAGCCAAACGACTTATTAAGGAGTATCAACAGAAGTAAGAACTGACATGTCAGAGCCACTCCATAATTTTCAACCTCCATCCCTTTCAGCAAAGCCATTTCCAAAGTTAGACTACTTGGATTAGCACTCTACCATCCAATGGGATAGGTAGGGACATGGAACAAATCAGGTTACCGAGAATGGGGAGCATGCCTGATCAAGCCACCTATCAAAATAAGCATAACTCCACATGATTTCTTAAAACACCTGTAGTAGTTGTAATATGATTTTTAAAAATTAAGCTGTGCGCTCTTGATAAAGGATGTTAGACAGATAGGGAAAAATGGGCCTTCCTGCCTTCTTTTTATTAGTTATCTACGAAGTACTAACCAAACGTCTTCATTTCACAGCTTGGGGGATTCTTTTCACAGAATATTTGGAATTTAGGTAGAAACCATACCCTGATTTATATAAGTGGGGTGGGATCGTGAGATGATTGAAAAGGCTATTCCATTTCAATAGGTATGAGGGAAATACATGTTTAATGTTTCTCTATATAAACCATTTGTTGCAAATAATACTGCAAAGGAGAAAAATATATTACTGTTTTTCTGCCCAATATATGAATGTTGAAGGTCATTACACTTATGGTGAGGATTTTTGATTATGGAGAAAGCATTTAAATTTGATGTGTTCCACCAGTGACTGAAATAGAAAAGGTCACTCTATCATTCTAGGATTCTACTCTGTTCTGTTGGGTGTATTGAACAGATTGATTAGACTTCTTTAAAAGGGCCCAAGCCCAGAGACAAGACAGATACAGTCAAGTCTAATCCTTTATTTGCTTGCACCTAATAGACAGAATCTTGCCAAACTAAAGCTACAATTTTCTTAGCTACTACCATGTTTCCCCGAAAATAAGACCCGGTCTTATTTTTTTTCCTCCAAAAGAGGCACCAGGTCTTATTTTTTTTGGGGGGGGTGTCTTTTCCACTCACCTCACGGCGGCACCAACAGCCCCGCCCAGCCAGCCCACTTCTGCAGCCAAAGGAGCAGCTTCATTCTGTAGCTGAGAATGGAGCTCAGGTCTGCATTTCACAGTCAGAGGCCTTTCCGGAAGGCCTGTGCAGCCGATAACCAAGCTTCTTGGCTGCATTGAATCCATAGCTCTGTTCTCGGCTGCATAGGCCTTCTGGAAAGAATATTTAGGAATATGGCTCACCACATGCCATGCAAATGCAAGTACAACCTCTGCCTAAAAGAAGTTGTCTCTACTCTAAGAAATGTTATGCTGTCATGATCAACCTCTTTTCACCATTGGATAGTGTCTGCATTTCTGACTTTGGTTTTAACCCCCACCCCCTTTCTCCACTTGCAGAGAAATTGAGTTTCTTAAGAAGGAGACAACTCAGCGTCACATCCAAGAGGAGTCTGAATTATCTCACAAAGAGGAAGTTGACAAGTTGCAAGAGAAGGTGGGCATCGAGGACAGTGCTGAGGGCTTACCATGAGCCCAGAAGGAGAAAGAAGGAAAGGGATTTGCTATGACTGGAGAAGCCTTCTGCCCCAGGATGCATGAGAGAATGCTTGCTGTTGGAAGCACCTAGCTGTAAATATGAACCCTTGTCACAAGACTGACAGATGGGGAAGGAGTCTAGGACAACTCGCCATGGACAAGTTGCCATGGCCAAGTCGCTGTAGGACAACTCTCCATAGGACAACAGTTACACTAATATTGAAGAAATGGTGGAATAGAATCATTAACGAAAGGATGCAAAAGGAGGGACAAAATGAAATGTGAATGACAAAAATTAAAATATTTTTTAAATTATTTTAAATAATTGAATTGTTGAATTGTCCTGTGGCGAGTTGGCCCATGGCAAGTTGTTGTGTGGTGAGCTGTGTGGCGAGTTGGCCGTGGCAAGTTGGCTGTAGTAAGTTGACCGTGGCAAGTTTGCCATGGCAAGTTGGATCTTACATCAGGCAGTGTTACCTTATCAGATTTGTCAGGGTGTTTTCATGCTTCTGTTATGTTAAACATTGATGCATGTGCATGCACATATGTTTGTGTGTGTGAATAGCCCTGAGTTTCTGTCATAGGAATGCCTGATATGAGAGTGAAGTGAAAACCTTTTCTGTGAGTATCTTGGAAACTCTAATGACTATTTATTCACCAGCTCCCTCTGCAGTGCGTTGTTGGAAATTCAGCTCCTAAAAGATATAAACCAATATATTATATTTATACCTTTTTAAAATGGTCTTCCCCTGTACTTGCCATCCTGACCCTGATGTTGGAAAATGATCCATAGATTATTAGTTACAAAGTAAAAGAGTGAGGATCACAGGCATAAAAGCCAAAGTGAGCAGAAATCAGCGCTACTTTTTTGAAGGAACTAAACCTTAGTTTTACATAGATTTGTGCAGTGGTTTTGTTCCTGGGCTGCCGGATAGAAAAATAACAGAATTGGGCAACACTTGCTATGATTGTGGTGGCTGGACAAAGTGAGAGTATGACCTTGGGATAGGCCAGGCAAGACTCCAAGCTAGTATATCCCAGAGAGAGTTTTTGTATGCAAAAGAATAAACTGGTCTGGTCTACATGTATGAGGTAGTAATTGATTACAGAAAAAATAAAAATCAGCTGCCTCAATCTAGATTGTAGATAATGGCTTCTTTGTTTTTAAATTCCTCTGTTTCAGAGTGCTGAAAACAGTGTAAAGCACTATGGAGCAGTATATAAGTCTAAGTGCTACTGCTATATTCAGATACAAATGTAGACCAGACCTAGGTCTTAAATTAAGAATGGTTTAATTTAAGAATGGCAGAAAGGACTAGTGGAGAAGGATGCTTAGTTATGTTAGACCTTGTCTCCTTTACATAGCTTAATTAAGAGTGCATTCCCTCACTGTTTTTGAAATCTGGACAGTTTTAACCTTTATCTCATGAATATAAGCATTACAGATCATTATTGTACATGGCATTGATTGCAGCATAACTCAACATAACACAACATTCATTTTTTTAAGGAGTTTGACCTTTATTCAAGCAACAAATTCAAGGTTTTAGCTCTGTTTTCCCAGTGATTGCCCCATGATCTCTCTTTTTCCAAACATTTCTTTCATCATCATCACTCCAATGTTTTCTCCTTGACCTGCTTCTCATATATATTGCTGAACAACATTTTCTTCTCTCATTCTCTGTTTTGGCACAGTAGCTGATTGTTCATAAAGTTTCTAAAACAAGTACTTTGATGGACCGTGCTGATGGAATTGGGCAGCCTATAAATAAATAAAGGATGCAATGGCAAGAATTTTGAGACAAGTGTTAGAAGGAAGAATAGCCAAAATTCAGTTTCCAGAGATGCTGAATCTATTTACGTACTGCAGTAACTATTTCTAAGACAGCAGTGTTCAAGTCAATCTTGAAAATAGAAATGTGGTCTTTGTAATGTTGTCTCCCATGGGCATGCCAAAAATCAAGGATCATAGGAGCAGTCCAACATACAGATAGCCAAAGTCTGGGGAGCTCATTGCCTATATGGCTACACCTCCATTATTTTATATCAATTATGGTTTTTCATATTCTTCAAAGGTAGCCCTAATGCATTGTAGTAGTCTAACTATGATAATTGACCACACCAAACCACACCAATTCAAGAAAGTTTGTTCTTGATGCAGAAAGCATAGTTGCATAAATGCATTCCTTGCCATAACTACTACTTGAAGATCTAAGGTAACCATTGAATAAAATAGATGGCCAAGCCACAGACCTGCTTTTGTGGATGTGGACGGTGCAGCCAGTTCTCTAACAGGTGGAATTCCTGTCCCCAAGTGTGACCTTTTATAGGCCCCATTTCAAAGTAATTCATTATTATTGTCAAGGATTTACATACATCCTCTCACATATAACAGATAACTATCTGAAAGTATAATAGCACTATTGTGGGAGGTGAGTCCATTTTTAAAAAAATTATTTTAGTAAGGGTTCATTTCTTTCGTTCTTGCTGAATGAAAAGCAGAGGTATCTGGAAATATCTGTGCCATGTTGCATAACTTGCAGTCCTCCAGTTTTTTCTAATTCATGCCTTCAACCCCAGTCAGTGTGCTCAGTAACGAGGGGTGCTGGGATGATAATTCCAACTATAAAAGGAATTGATGTACAGCAGCGCAACAGGGAATGAAAATGGCATGAAAACAGATTGTAAACCTAAGCCATTTGAAATCTGCAGTAAACAAATTCTCCCAGTCATATACATACTTAGCATTACCCTTACTGCCCTTCACCTTGATCATTTTTTCTTACCACTTTTTCCTTTAGCCATTTACTATTATCTGTGACACTGAGCCAGCCAGTCCATTGGTTTCTTCAGCCACATTATGTGCATTTCTTTCCTGAGTTGTCCTATCTCTTCCCCATCCCAAATCCTCCTTACTCTGCCTGGAGAATTTTTCTTCATCTCTTTCTGTTATGTGTTTTTCAGATTTCTGAACTGGAGGCGAAGCTGCAGACTTTGAAAAATTCCATCATGACTTAAAAAACAAGTGAGAGAGCAGAAAAATATATAAACCAACCAGAGAAATGAATTCATCTTCTCTGATTATGATTATGGTTCGTCACACAGTCAGATGTTCAGACTGGATTTGGCATTTTGTCTGCCTATTGAGTCCTTCCCAGTTATTATTACTATTATTCGCAAGGGACAGTCTTTATTCTTCCCTCAGCCTGTGCCTTGTTCCCTTTATTTTACTGCAGGGAAAATACTGTAAAGCCCAACACAATCAGAAGAACTACTACAGCAAAAGTAATAAATGGCCTTGCTACCTGTTGAGTATGGAGGAAAGAGGCTGTGAAAGACCAGGTGGGGTGGTAAAATTCTAGATGGACCCACCTCTTGATGGTGATGAATCATTGTCAATTTCTGTGTCTGGTGTGCGTCTTGTGACAACTGAAGGAACAGACCATGGAGGACAGGAAAGTGGTTACACGTGTCCAGCGATTTGTGTTTTCTGTCCCATCTGCGTGATGAGAATCTTATGGATTGGGACCAATGCCCCACTTCTATACATTGACTTGTTGGCTCGTCAGTTCTGCAAGCAACAGACTGGAACATAGAAAGACTCTGTTGGTGACAAATAAGACCAGCAGTTTTCATTTTGCTTTCTGAATCTTAATCTTTTGAGCCAGGGGGCTTGAAGAGGTGGAGGGTGGGAAACTTATCTAGCTTTGAGATTGGAAGATCTTGCCTTTAATTTCCATCCTTTGAACAACTTGGAAACCATTATTCTCTGTGTTTTGTGGTGGGAAATATATCTCATTTCAAAGGAGTGAGTCAACAGGGTTTGCTGACCATCTTTGGAACAGAACAGAGGCTGTGGCCTCCAGAATCACTGCTGGTATCTGAAAAGACAGCATGATTGACTTTTACATCAGGGAAGAAATATTGGCCTGTTTTTCTTTTCTTCATTACATTTTCTTCACATTACTTTGGAAGATTCCTGGAAATCTGCATTCTGGAGACTAACAAAGTGGACTGTCCCAAGGGACTTGAGGGATCAGACATAACTGCTGAGAGCAAATATATCAAGGCAGCTGTAGTCAGGAAATGAAGCCAGAAATTTTAGGAAAACATGGAACTGCCGTTCTATATTTGCCAGAAGGAAACTCCAGAGCCCACCAGTTTCTGCTGAATCCATCTCACCACTGTCAGCATCAGGGTTTGTTAGGGAAATGGGAATCTGGAACTAGTTTTTAATTTTTTTTATTAAACTTATATGCTGGTCATCTTGCCTAGAGGTGTCTCTAGGCAGCTTACAATCATAAAAACCCACAAGATAAAATATTAAAGCGTTAAAGCAAATATTAACACTAAAATTGAGTTAAAATTGACAAGATGGGAAGGAAGGGAGCAAGATGCACATGGGGAGGAGGTGGGGTCTCAGTCCATTAAGCACCTCCAGAATTACATGCCATCTGGCAGAGCCAGGTCTTCAAGCCCTTTTGGAAGGCCAAAAGAGTGGGTGCGGGTCTCACCATGAGGGGCACGATGTCCCAAAGGACAGGAGCTATTAGTTGGGAGCAAAAAATGAAAACAAAGCCCTGCTGGTCAAAAGCAAAGTGCACAATGAATCTTGTCCTTTAATGGTAAGCATTATTGCCTCTTGTCTTCATTCATTACATCACCCCCAGGTCTGAGGACCAGTGCACAGGTCCAGTTAGTGCTGGGGTTTAGAATTGGCCTCTCTTGTTGGCATACAGCTTTCCCTGGCAGTGACACAGTGTCTTCTGAGCTATTGTTGCATATGGTTACCCTGTCAGTATCTTAACTTCAGCACTTTTCCGAAAGAACAGCATAGGCAGTAACTGCAGGAAGGCCCAAACTTCTGTGACACCTTAGCTACTTGGGAGTTCTTATGCCACAGCAGTTTTGAACTACCGTATATCAGGTGCTGGTGGTAGGTTACAGAAGCTGTCCAAGGTACCACAGGACTTCAACTCCCCCCCCCCAACCCCTTCACTTAATGAAGCGAAACTACAGTAAATGTTACAGTTGTTATTCCATGTTCCTGCATGCTTATGAATCATGAGCTAGGAAGCAATATTCCAGCAAGCTATTCATTCAGAAGCAAAATATTACACCACAGAGAAGAGATTGCAAAATAACATTTCCATGGAATAGCAAGTCCTTAATGAGCACCACAAGTCTGGAAATCTTCTGTATTCTGTCAGTTTCATGGACAGTTTATAAGATATGCAATGTTAGTGTGAAGGATACTGGGACTAATGGCCAGTGTTTTATGCAGGATAATATTAAAAGAGTAAGAAAAAAATACAAGATCTATTGTGAAATATAGCATGATGAAACTCAAGAAAGATAGCCACAAATGTTTTCTCTATCAATGGACTTTGTTTACACAATTTACAGTACTAAGCCATACTGTAGTTTGTTTGACATTTACCATGTGCAAATCCAGCACAATTGAAGCTTAGTCTATAAACAACAGTAAACATACCATGATTTACATGATGTGTGAAACCAGACTTGTTATTTTCTTGGACAGAATTTGTTTGTTAGTTACTCTGGCCCATTCTTGTGCCTGGATTTTTGCTAAATCTTGTATTATGTAAATAATTTTTAAACATGCACCAATAATCAAGTCCCATATAAGATTTTGCATATAAAGTAAGCTGATGAGAGTTGAAAAGCATGAAAGTTCCTTCCCTTGCTGGTGTTCTCCAAGTGTGTCAAGTTACAGTTCCCATGATTCCAAGCCAGCATATGAGTGTTGTAGTACAGCACATCCAGAAGAGACCAGGTTGGCAAAGCTTCCAGAAACAACTGTTCCAGATTGTTTTTTCTTCTTGTTTTAAAGTACGTAAAAGGTGGGGAGGGCAAAGCATGAACTTTCTCTCATTCAACTACAGCACCACCTATTTGGTTATACCAGGCTCATCCTGGTGATGTTAAGCCTTAACAGTATTTTTAATAGCTGTGCGCCCAAAGTTATTTCATATCTTCCATGAGAACTGGCAGTAGAAGTACAGGTAGCCCTCAACTTACAACAGTTCATTTAGTGACTGTTCAAAGTTACAATAGCCCTGAAAAAAGTGACTTATAACCATTTTTCACATGACCATTGCAGCATCCCCATGGTCACGTGATCAAAATTCAGATGCTTAGCAGTGTCTGTGGGTCACATGATCACCTTTTGTGACATTCTGACAAGTAAAGTCAATGGGGAAGCCAGATTCACTTTACAACTGTGTTATTAACAAGTGTGGCAAGAAAGGTCGTAAAATGGAGCAAAATTCACTTAACTGTCTCGCTTAGCAACAGAAACTTTGGGCTCAATTGTGGTTGTAAGTCGAGGACTACCTGTATATTTTGTAAAGTTGTTTCAGGAAAAATAACATTTTTCGTCAAAAGAAATCAAAATTATGCTGCTTCAAAAGTTTGGAATTAATTATTTTAAAATAGTACTCTGTCAGTAAAAGTCTGGACTGTTATCTTCAGAATTGTCATATTGTTCTGGTCCCAGGATAGTTCCTTCATATACTGTAATTTCAGAGAGGTATTCTTTACTTCTTTTGGATTAATACTGCTATGGAAAAAAAGACATCAGTGATAATAGATACTGAGTATCATGGTCTGCATTATAGTAGTAGGTTTATTTTGAAGGATGATGACTCTCTTCATTTATTTCTCCAGGACTCACCCAGACAATTCCAGATCCTATGATGAGGACATGTGGTTTATTTGTGATAAAAATCATTCATTGATTCTTCATAATTTGGAATTCAAAGGTTTGGCTATTTATGATGGGTACAAATTGTTCACAAGATGCATATTCAAGAAGATCACTTCCTAGGGTTAGGTTAATTTTTGCATATTTCCATGATCTGTCTATATACTCACATTGGTCAAACAGTGACAAATTGGTGGGTTGTTTTCCAAGTTTTATTTATACATGGAATAGGTATTCTATCCACATGCCATGAATTATGAATAATTCAGTGTGGCAAATATTTTGGATTCAGTAGTTGAAAATTAAAAAGTGAGATGTGTCCAAGACTTTATCCCAGAATTGGGGAATCAAGGTATTTGGGAAGGGCCACCTTCCTAGCTCCTCTACATTGCAAGAGTTACATTGTAAGTGTTCTCACATACCTGTCCTAAAACCCACTGAAGCTAAAGGCATCATACTGTGTGTTCATGCACATGTAACTTGGGGAGTATGCATTTTAGTGCTGTGTGAATTGCTCAAAAGTTTACCGCAAGTCTAGTTCAGCCATTTATAGCCTGAATCCCCTTTATGTGTTAATTTGTTGTAGCACATTTTCCATCAACTGCTGTGGTAATAATGGAGTTTGTTGTCTGACACCTGAAGGATCCAGGTTCTGGTAGGGTGGCCTTACATGTCTATGATTTAGTGATGTCATTCAAAATGACTCATCCTATACCATGCTCTTTTTATACATACAGATGGAAGAGTTTACAATAATAGCCACAAACAGGAGAAATTGTGCCCTACTCCTGGTAACGTGAATTGCCATACATACAATTTGAAAGCCATGGGAAGTAGCTAAAAAAATAACAAGACTCTCCTCCATCTCTATCCTGGATTACAGCAGATTAAGTAAATCTGCATCCAGCAAGATAGTATAAGAGATATACAACATGCTGTAACTGGATGAAAGGTGGACAGGCAGTTGTAATCTGAAAAGCAAATAAGATTTAAAAGAAAGCATCTTAAATTTAATCTTACAAGTATAAATGTGTATGTATATATGTATGTATGCATTGTTCCTGGTTTTGTATTCCAATTGTCCTACCATCTGGTCATATAAATAGCACGTTTTTGTTTCCAACCCTGTTCAATTTTTTGAACGTTGCAGAGAAGGAACTTGCATGAATGTACTTGACTGACATAGCTAAAAATGTTCTTCAAGAGAATCCTTATAGAAGAACAAGGGGAAAAATTTGTACAGATAGGTGGATAGGTTGTAACTTGGGGAGTATGCATTTTAGTGCTGTGTGAATTGCTCAAAAGTTTACCGCAATTCAAATATAAAATCCTCTTTTCATTGTGATGTTGGCCTTTTTTCTTCTCTCTCTCTCTCTCTCTCTCTCTCTCTTTCTTGAACAAAAACTATTCATTCCATCACCCAACAGTATAGCCAAGTATGAAAAGGTAGCATGGAATGCACTTTTAAGGTGTCCTGCAATGTGTGCATACAAATGGATGACTACTCCAGAGAGATATTAACTTGAGTTGAAGATGGGATTGTATAACTCCCCCCATTCATCTGCCTTTTTATAGAGCCAACTTTTTGATTGTAGAAAAAATGTGTCCTGAAAGTATCAAGGCAGATTAATGTAACATGAGAGTCCAATGAAGGTAGGAGCAGATAATCCTCTATGCGGTTTAGGGAGGGGAGCTGCACTTTCTTTTTAAAAAATTGTTCTGCACCTGAGAGCCACTGTTGGGACACAGCAGTAATATGTTTCTGGTTGAGGTGGAATTGTAATGTACACCCCCTATAGGGAAATCGGGGGTAATGGGTGTTTTTTTTTTAAGTAAAATAGCTGCATTGATGCTATCAGGGACTTCACAAATGGCTTTTTACTTTTTTAAAACAAACAAAAATGATTCAACAATTTGCTACAGACATTTGTCAGCAGAAGGGGCTCCAGGAAGTGCAAATAAAAAAGGTGCAGGGCTACATGTGACATTGTGGGCCAGAAGTTGTCCATACCAACATACAGAGTGTCACAAGTTCCCCATGTACATTTTGGAAATGCTAAATACTTGCAGGACTTCACTAAACAGCAGCTCCAGGCCATTCACTGGATGTGTGCTGGTGAAGAATGTTCAGTATAATGTTAGGAGAGAAGATATCTTTCAAAAGTTTATCCTCTCCTTATAATTTGTGCAGCAGAACTGAAAATCATGGAGCCTGTTTCATCCATGTATACACTTAACATTTGTTCTCTACCTGCAACTGCTGGGTATTTAACAGTAGCTGAACATGTGAACTGGCTCTGAATGATGTGCTTATGCAGAATCTGTATGATATTTAATGTCTGAAGACCATTCACAAGGGGAGGTTGTCACTTGTTGATGTAATCATCAGGTGATGAACAGTCATGTTGTAAACTAGCCTGAATCTCCAGCTCATCTGTTTATGACATATAAAAACAGTGACACTGTGAGATTCTATGAAGAAGAAAATAAACTGACATAGTAGTCAAGCAAATCCTGTTTCTCTGCAAAAATCTCACCTGACAATTCTACAGAACTTGAAAGCTTGCAAATGTGTCCATGCCACTTCTGTTTGTCCTAGTCAAGGCTTTGCCTTACAGGTGCTTTGGGATCGGTCAAGAATTGAGGCTTGTGTGCAGACTTTTGCAGCCGTCCTTCTGCCACTTATCCCACCTTCTCCTCCCCACCCCTTCTGCATCTGTCCCAATCTTCTGCTCATTACCCTTTCCGGCTGCCTGGAGGGATACCTGATACCACCAGATCAGACCCAGGCCTCCTGGGAAGGTAGGGAAGCCAGGTAGGCAGGCCGGCTACCCAAGCCAAAAGCTTCAAGGCTTTCAGAAGGGCAACACCGTGCTCATGTCTTTTTTTTTAAATATATTTTATTGATTTTTTAACATAAACACCTTGGTATTTGGTAAACAGCATGTTGTCTGGGTTTATGTTTAAAAAGCAATCACTAACAGTTAGTTTCTATATTCCAAAGTCCACATAATAGCTTTGCTTGATTTTCTCTTCTTCCAATAATATTCTCTTTGCAACCTTAAATTAATACAGTTCTTATTAATTTGATAGGTAACAAATATAAAGATTTTTCTAAAATTTCTACCAATAATAATCACATCAATATCATGCTTCTTTTCTATCTGGTCATCTTGGTTGCCTCGTCATGAATCCTGTTTACAATTCTTATTTAAATTTATTTTCCCTACAATGTTCAAAACATTTCTACTGGTTAAAATTTTCCCAGAGTTAATTACCTTAAAGTATTTAAATCTGTTTTCATGTCTTAAAAAGTAAGTAAGAAAAAGACACAAAAGAAAAACATAGAAAAAGAAGACGTGACAGAGAAAAAGAAAAAAAGGAAGAAAAAATAAAATAATATACTACTTAAAATACATATCCCTCTTGAACTAGTATACACTTATTTCCAATTTTTTTCTGTTCTTTTACCCATAATTAAACCTATGTTTCCTGGTAAAAGAAATGGGAAAATCCCATTGGAGGAAAATTCCAATTAGAGTTAGGGTTATTTCACCATGAACCCATTGAGCAAAATGGACATCAGCAACAAACTGGGAGTGCTTGGGTATGGTTAGGAGGGCACTGACATTTCCAGGCTGACCTTTCCATGTTTCCTCGTAAAAGACATGGGAAAATCCCATTGGATGAAAATTCCACTTAGGGTTAGGTTTATGTCACCATGAACTCATAGATCAAAATGGACATGGCCAACAAACTCGGAGTTCTTGGGTATGGTTAGGAAGGCACTGACTTTTCCAGGCTGCCCTATGAATGTTTCCCGATAAAATACATGGGAAAATCCCATTGGATTAAAATTCTACTTAAGGTTAGGGTTAGGTCACCATGAACCCATAGAGCAAAATGGACATCGCCAACAAACTGGGAGTGCTCGGGTATGGTTAGGAAGGCACTGACCTTTCCAGGCTGACCTTTCCATGTTTCCTGATAAAAGACATGGGAAAATCCATTGGAGGAAAATTCCACTTAGGGTTAGGGTTATATTACGATGAACTCATAGAGCAAAATTGACATCGCCAACAAATTCAGAGTGCGTGGGTATAGTTAGGAGGGCAGTGACTTTTCCAGGCTTACCTTTCCATGTTTCCTGATAAAATACATGGGAAAATCCCATTGGAGGAAAATTCCACTTAAAGTTAGTGTTAGGTCACCATGAACTCATTGAGCAAAATGGACATTGCCAACAAACACGGAGTTCTTCGGAATGGTTAGGAGGGTACTGACCTTTCCAGGCTGACCTTTCCATGTTTCCTGGTAAAATACATGGGAAAATCCCATTGGAGGAAAATTCCACTTATGGTTAGGGTTAGGTCACCATGAACCCATTGAGCAAAATGGACATGGCCAACAAATTCAGAGTGCGTGGGTATGGTTAGGAGGGCAGTGACTTTTCTAGGCTGAACTTTCCATGTTTCCTGGTAAAATACATGGGAAAATCCCATTGGAGGAAAATTCCAGATGGGGTTAGGGTTACGTTACGATGAACTCATGGAGCAAAATGGACATCGCCAACAAATTTGGAGTGCTTGGGAATGGTTATGGAGGGTAATGAATTTTCTAGTCTGCCCTATCTATATTTAGTGGTAAAATAAATGGGAAAATCACATTGGAGGAAAATTCCACTTAGGCTTAGGGTTAAGTCACCATGAACTCGGAGAGTAAAATGGACATCGCCAACAAAGTGGGAGTGCTTGGGTATGGTTAGGAGGGCACTGACATTTCCAGGCTGACCTTTCCATGTTTCCTCGTAAAAGACATGGGAAAATCCCATTGGAGGAAAATTCCACTTAGGGTTAGGGTTTGGTTACGATGAACTCATAGATCAAAATGGACATGGCCAACAAACTCAGAGTTGTTGTGTATGGTTAGGAGGGCAGTGACTTTTCTAGGCTGCCCTATCTACGTTTCCTGGTAAAATACATAGGAAAATCCCATTGGAGGAAAATTCCACATGGGGTTAGGGTTAGGTTATGATGAACTCATGGAGCAAAATGGACATCGCCAACAAACACGGAGTGCTTGGGAATGGTTATGGAGGGTAATGAATTTTCTAGTCTGCCCTATCTATGTTTAGTGGTAAAATCCCATTGTAGGAAAATTCCACTTAGGGTTAGGGTTAGGTTACGATGAACTCATGGAGCAAAATGGACTTCCGGTGGCCGGATGACGGCTGATGGAGGCTTTTTGTTAGCCTCCCGTCCGGGTCTGCGTTAAAGTCGCCGAAACAGCGTGTATCTGCTGTTTGGCGGCTTGAGCTTTCTCTCCGGGAGAAGGAGAGAGGGCGAGTTCTACTCTGAGTAGGAGTAGAGTTTCCTAGTCCCCCCGGGAGTTTTCCAGGGGGACGAAGGTGAGAACTCCTCCGGAGCTCAGAGCTTTCTCCGCAGCTCGGGATGTCTTCGTTTTGCAGCGAAGCTAGATGTCGTCTCCACCTCTGATATTTATTGAGATTTCTAATCGTGACTAAACTTATCAACAGACAGAACTCACCAGGAAAATTGGACTTTGATTGAAAAAAAAAAAGACTTTAACTCAGAAGATTTAAAGGCATCTTTCTCAATTGTTATAGTTAACTTGAGAAGAAAATGGCTGCGGGCGAGCCGTTTCTTTGTTTCAAAGGAAAACTTTCACTTCTCTTCCGGTTGTGGATTGATACATTGTAAAGACTTTTTTAAACTCAAGGAAACTTTGGTTAAACACTTGCTGGTTTGTTTGTTTGTTTTTTTTGCTTTGGATTATATATGATTACATTCAGAGTGTTTTCAGAATGGCTTCTAAACGTAGTGGAACTTCTGCAGTATCTAAAACAGCTATTTCTTCCCCAGTTGTGCAAGTCACACAACAGAAACCTAAATCTCCTCCACCTTCGCCCCCCCCCCCCCTATTACTCTTAAAGAATTACAGGAAGCTTTGGCACAAGCTTCTAAGCAGACAGTACAGCAAATGAGATTGGAAACAGAACAGCTTCATAGTAAGAAAAATGATGAACTGTGTGAGAACATAACACAATTTTTTCAAGGCTTTGCAGCTCATGTAGATCGTATAGAGGGACGGGTGGATGAAGTAATAGAGAAAATGGAAGGAATGGAGGAGAGATTGGAAAAAGTGGAAAAAGGTGTGGAAATTGCCCAAAATGATATAGTAATGTCACAACATAGAGAAATGGAGTATGCTGTGCAGATTAGAGGCCTAAAAGAAGACTTACAGGAGAAACTGAAGGAGGAAATAGCAGCGGCTCTGGCTCTGGTTTTCGAGTGCGATCCTGAAATTATTTATGGAGAAATTGAAAAAGCTTATAGAGTAAACTCATGGGTTGCACGTCAGAGGAAATTACCTAGAGATGTTGTTGTTTATTTTACTAGAAAAACACGTCGTAATGAGATTATACAAGCTTTTTACCAGCAGAGATTTCAAATTGCTGCCCAAGATGTTATACTTTTAAAAGAAATACCTCCAAAAATTTTAAGAAAAAGGAAGGAATTTGCCTTTTTGGCACAAGAATTAAAAAAGCAGCAGTTGCCTTTCAGATGGGATATACCTGTTGAAATGATTGTGAATTTTGCAGGGACTCGTTACAGATTAAATACGGTTCAAAAGGCTAAAGAATTCTACTTAACGGTCCTGAAAGCTGATTCACCATCTGCATCAAGAGCTAAAGGAATGGAAGATTTAGTGGAACAACTATTTGTTGAGTTGCCTGGAGCTACATCGCCATCTGCAGGAGATTCTCAGAGTCAACAACTGATTGATGTAAAAGAAGATCCAAAGGAGCAAAGAATGACACGTGCAGCTTATAAGCGTAAGGAAAAAGAACAAACAAAAGAATCTGCACCCCAAACATACTCGTTTACCTCAGAGCCGGTGGGAGGAGCATGGCCAAAGAGATCTGTTATGTCAGATATGCAAGGAATGCTCCAGAAGCTTCATAAGCCAAAAGATGGCTAAGTTGCTGACATTGAATGTTAATGGCTTGAATTCACCACAAAAAAGAAAGAAAATATTTTACTATTTGAAACAACATAAAAATGATATTATATGTTTGCAAGAAACGCATATTACGTTAAAAGATCAAAAGTATTTGATTAATTCTAGATTGGGACTTCATTTTATTGCTCCAGCACCAAAGAAAAAAAGCGGGTTTAGTTCTTTATGTTAAGAAAGAATTACTGCCAAAATTAATAGACTTTGATACAGAAGGAAGATTTGTGCTTATTGAACTTTTATTGAATGGGGAAAAATGTCTTATCGTTGGTTTATATGTACCTAATCAATATCAGCAGCAGAAACAATTTTATAAACTCTTACATCAGAAGATAACTCAATTGGATTACAAATCTGTTATTATGATGGGAGATTGGAATGGTGTTATAGATCCTACGAAAGATAAAAAGACTTTCTCTAAAGTATCGACTCATGTTAAATTGCCTAAAAGTTTTTTCGCATTGCAAGAGGATTTGGAGTTAAGAGACATTTGGCGAGATTGGAATATAGGAGAAAGTGACTTTACCTATTTTTCAGACAGACATTATTCTCATTCTAGAATTGACTTTATCTTGATAACTAATGATTTATTCCCCAGGGTTAAGAAAGTGAAGATTTTTCCTAGGACTCTATCTGATCATAGCCCTGTGTGGATGGAACTTTCAACTGAAGGAGGAAGTAGAAGGACTTGGAGATTAAATGAGAATTTATTAAAATATGAGTCTAATTTGCAGATACTTAAAGATTATTTAAAAGACTTTTTTATGCTGAACATGAATAAGGGTACCTCTATGTCAATGGTGTGGGATGCTAGTAAGGCATTTATGAGAGGCGCTCTAATTTCAGTGAATACTGCCCATAGGCGAAAGCAGTTACAAAAGCGTAAAGATTTGGAGCAAGAGATAAAAATAAAAGAAAAAGCTTTTTCTTTAAATCCAATGGATAATAATTTAAAGGTATCTATTGCAATGCTGAAGGAACAATTTAATATGTTAATGGCTGATCAGATTGCAGTTAACCTGAGATATATGAAACACAACACTTTTTGTAATGCAAATAAACCTGGATGGTGGTTGGCCTATCAATTACGAAAGAAACAAAAACAAAGAGTTATAGAGAAAATAAATTATAAAGGCAAAGAAGTTTTTCAACAAGATTTGATTAAAAAGGCCTTTTTGGAATATTTTTCAAAATTATATGCCTCTGAGAATATACAATCTTTTGAAATAGATAGATATTTGCAGCAAGCCAACTTTCCTAGACTTTCAGATGAACAACAAGGAATGATGAACTGTCCAATTGTGTTGGATGAGATTACAGAGGCAATTAAACAACTAAAGGTTGGTAAGGCTCCTGGTACGGACGGGTTAACTGCAATATATTATAAAATGTTATCAGAAGAAATGCTAGAACCTTTGAGAAGTCTTTTTAATAGTATTTTGTCTGGAGCAGAAGTACCACCATCTTGGAGGTGTGCTTTTATATCACTTATACCGAAGGAGGATCAAGACTTGACCCAACCTAAAAATTATAGGCCAATATCTTTATTGAACACGGATTATAAGATTTTTGCAAAAATTCTAGCTAATAGACTAATGCAAGTACTGAAACGGATTATTCATGTGGATCAGTCTGGATTTATAACTGGTAGATACATGAAGAACAATGTTAGACAAATTGTGAATCTGCTTGAATATTTGGACAAAAATAATCAAATTCCAGCGGCTTTTATCTTTTTGGATGCTGAAAAGGCATTTGACAAATTGGACTGGCAATTTTTACTGCGAGTGGTGGAGAGAATGAATTTTGGGGATAGATTTTTATCAGCGCTTAAGGCTATTTATCAACTACAATCAGCACAAGTGGTAGTAAATGGAGGATTGACAGATTTATTTAAAATTGAGAAAGGTACGAGGCAAGGATGCCCATTATCACCTTTATTATTTGTTCTGACTTTGGAGATTTTATTAATTAAGGTTCGTGAATCATCGGCCATAAAAGGAATAACTCTGGACAAGAACGATTACAAGCTTAGAGCTTTTGCTGATGATTTGGTATTTACCTTATCGCAACCGATTGATTCAGTAAGAACTTTGACACAGATTTTGACTCAATACGGAAAAGTTTCTGGATTTAAAGTAAATAATAATAAGACTAAAATATTATCTAAAAATATATTTACGAAAGATAAAGAGACTTTAATCGATTTAACTGGTTTTGAAATAGTGAAAAAGGTGAAATATTTGGGTGTTTATATTACGGCCTCTAATGTTAAACTGTATAAAAATAATTATGATAAGTTATGGATAAAAACTTTAAAGGACTTAGAGGAATGGAAAAAGTTACAGTTATCTTTGTTAGGGAGAATTTCAGTAGTTAAAATGAATATTCTTCCTAAATTTCTTTTTTTGTTTCAAATGATACCTGTTTTAAAAAAGGACTCAAATTTGGATGAATGGCAAAGAGGTATCAATAGATTTATCTGGCAGGGTAAAAAGCCAAGGGTTAAATTTAAAATTATGTAAGATGCACGGGAAAGAGGGGGACTTAAAGCCCCAAATTTAAAACTATATTATGATGCGGTGGTTATAACTTGGATTAGTGATTGGATTAATCTAACTAATAGAGACATACTGATTCTCGAAGGTTGGGATTTATTTTATGGATGGCATGCCTGTTTATTTTTTGATAAGAAAGTTGATCAAGTCTTTAAGTCTCATATTGAAAGAATTGCACTTTTGAGAGTTTGGAAGAAATATCATTATAAATTAAATTTTAAAATCCCAATCTGGGCTATTCCAGAACATGCAATACAAGGAATTACAAGGGGAGTTAAATTGGAGGGGATTGTTTATAAGGATTTACTTACTTTAAGGGGACAGGACTGGCAATTTAAATTATTGGATGATTTGAAACAAGATAATATCCTCCAGTCCTGGTTTTTATATTGTCAGCTGGTTGAGAGGTGGCGTATAGATCAAAAGCTTGGTTTAACTTTGGAAGATGTGAACCTGATAAAGCAGATTAAAGATCAAAGTAGAGCTCATATTAGGAGAATTTATAGTGTTTTAATAGAACTGGATTCGGAAACAGAATTAGTTAAAGATTGTATGATTAAATGGGCTCAAAATATTCAAGAACCAATTATGTTAGATACATGGGAGGTAATTTGGCTAAGAAATGTCAAGTTCACCCAAGCACAGAATTTAAGGGAAAATTTTTACAAAATGTTTTACAGATGGCATTTAGATCCCCATAAATTGACTTGCATGTATCCAAATTTGCAGCCAAAATGTTGGAGATGTGGCAATCTAGATGCAACTTATTATCATATTTGGTGGACATGCAGAGACGTAAAGGCTTTTTGGATTAAGATTTGGTGGAACATCCAACAGATTTTTAAGAAAAAGATAAAATTTACACCGCAACTATTTTTATTGGGTATTATGGAAAATTTGGATCTTAAAGAAATGAATTTGATGTTGTATTGTATAACAGCAGCAAGGTTATTGATTGCTCAAAATTGGAAGAAGGAAATATTACCGACTATGGATGACTGGAGACTGAAGGTGTCATATTTTGCAGAAATGGCTAAAATTTCCGCATACTTGAAGGATCAATCTCAAGAAAAATTTATCTTGGTATGGAGAAGAATCTAGTATATGTTTGGTTCAATTGCCAACAAAGTGATAGTAAGTGGTTCATTTAAACAGGAGAGGCAACGGGAGAAGTAGACGGTTTTAGGCATCTAACAGTTAATGTTATATTGCCTTGTCCTTCCATGATCTCCACTAAAACATTTTGAATGATTCTGAGCTGAGATAGAGAATTTGAGAGGAGCCCTGAGAACTGGAATAATCCATTGCTAGGGTATAAGTCTTCACCAAATCACTGAGGCTGAGGAAATTATTAGTTCAAGCTATGGAATACAGAAAGGAATATCACCATTTCTTTCATATTCCTGGCATTTTGCTTACCTTTGTTTCTTTGCTTCTCTGGATTGTAAATGAAGCTTTTGGAAAATAGGGGTTTAATTCGTTGAAGGAAACCACTGCTTGAATATCAGCATGTCCCGGGCCACTGAAAATCATCGCTGATTTACTGAATTGAGTTTTGACCAAATTAATCTCACAGACCTTAGAAATGCATGCAAAATTCCCAACAGAGTAAAAAAAAAACAAGTTGTAAGGCACGGGTGATCGATTTCTCCATTGCCTATGTATTACCTGGAAATCTAATTTTATAATTCTGTATAAAATTCTGTATATCTAAAGGGAAATCCCTTCATGCATAGTGTCCTGAACAACTCTTAGCATAGGAAAAAATACCAACTCAGTTGAGTATAGCTACATAAGAGACTCTACCAGTTGAACAGAAATTTAGCAAGCCTGCTTCTTTGTAATTCATACAGAATATATAAATAATTGAATTCACATATTAACTCAGTAAATCCCCCCAATGTTAATTAAGAGATTCCTGCTTTATTCAGAACCACTTTTGACAACAATACTCCTCCTTGACTCCTCCTATTTTTGTGAAAGGCAACTCATCACTGTTGTCATTATTGGATGCCATAACCCACAACTGATGCAAGATTTGGAAATTCTCTCTGCTTAAGTTCCTCAAACTGCAACTGGTAACAAACCCTTAAGTGCAAAGATAAGCATCATAAGCTTTCATGAAATTAAAAATGTCCTCCGTTATTTGGAATGTGTCATTTCCAGGAAATGACAAGAATTCTTGAATGCTCACTTCTAAATTGTCCTCTGATTTTTATGGCTCTGGATTAAGCTGGGGCAGTGACTGCCTGTACATTCAGCCCCCTTTTTCAGCAAATTAATCTTGATGTCTTTCCAGATCACATCACTAATAACTATTCATCAGCTGTGGAGTTTACTTTGTAGGCCTAGGGGTTTCTGCACATCAAAGAGCACCTCCTTTCCTACAAACGAGAGCTAAAAATAATTTGTATACACTATACATTTTTAAAAGATTCACATGGGATATATGACTTAATCAATGCTAGTTCGGTTGTCAGTGGTGATATATGCGTACTATATTTAATGTCAAATGGCCGCACAATGAGATGGCATTACAAGACAAAGTGCCACAGCATACCTGGAGTGCATTATCATTAATCTCACATTTTAATTCTTGGGGAATATTTAATGACAAACTTCTATTATATTTTTCCAGGAAATATATCATCATCATCATCATCAAATTTAATTTATATACCTCCCTTCTCCCATAGGACTCAGGGCGGTTCACAGCATATTTAAAAAACAGATACTATACACAATATACAAAAAATACAAAAATACAACAATATAAACCCCAATAAAAACCGAATTAAAAACCAAATATTGACGGCTGTGTTTCCAATTAAAATTGCTTCTAAAATCATCCCTACCTAAAATCCTCCCTAGGTCAGGCCCGNCTATGGGAGGGAATCTGTGGCAGAAGGTGGTCTCGGAGGTAGCCAGGTCCGATGCCATGGAGCGCTTTAAAGGTGGTAACTAACACCTTAAAGCGCACCCGGAAGACCACTGGTAACCAGTGCAGCTCGCGCAGCAGCGGTGTTACATGGGAGCGACGAGTCCCTCCCAACACCGCCCGCGCGGCCGCATTCTGGACCATATGCATGTACCTTTCCTCTATTCTGTGCCTCTTGTTTTCCTGTCCAGGCAGTTTTTACTAGTGTTGTATTATATCCATCCATCCACCCCCATCATGTCATTCCCTTGCAGGGAATGCAACATTATACATAACACAGAGAAGGTGTAAGAAATAGTCGAGCAAAGAAAGAGAAGCCTGCCATAATTCAAGCTAAGCCTAGTTAAACAAAGACTCTTTCCTATATCACTCTTTATCTTTCTACCTTTTCAGAACATCCTTATTTCCACTACAACCATATAGCAATCCATACATGCCCTGTGTTCTTTAAATGTTTCATGAGTTTTTGTTTGTCTGCTTATTTAAACAGTGTCACCCACCTCATTACAGTGATTCTGGGCAGAATACAAGAGTAAACCAAAAACCACAGCATATAATCCATGGCACCATGGGAACAATAAATACCAATCACAAAAAAAGGCAGAGCTTATCTACTCTCCTGGCCCAGATCCCTATGGGAACATGTTTTTTTCTCATCAACTTCATCCACAACGTTTGGACCTTTCCCTTTTTCTTAATCAATTTACTTTGGCTTCATACAGTATATTTGAGGTTCTCTCTAATTAATTCTCTCTATATGATCCTAATCCTCACACACTTCTTCCGTGTACTGGTAACAGTCAGTATTCAGTCCTTTAATGGTTTGTTGCTCCATCTCTTCTTGTTTTATCACACGTATTTCTTAAGTACCCCCTTCTCATCTAATTGAATTAATGTTTATGGGTTTTTTTTTCTAACATTCCCAAGTCTATAACAAAATGAGAAAAGCATGCACTATTTTTATTCTTATTATACTTTATTTTTTACAATCATTTCAGACCACACATGATCGGTTATCTTTTTACTAGCATTTGCATATCTTAAAATTTCTCCTTTCCATTTCTCTATTTCTATTTCCATTTCCACTGTCTTTTATAACCTTTCAACTAAGGTACACATCTACCTACTCTATTTGTTTTTTGTCAAGGTAATGATTTAAAAGCTAACCAGCTGATGTAATGTATGATGTAACATTGGGAATTACTCAGCAGGATCTATATCCCTTTAAGAGCAAGCAGGGTCTGTATCTCTTTAAGAGCCTTGTATAAAAGGGAAGGCTCTGCAGATGTGTGCTCTCTCTTCTGTTTCCTGCTGTAACTGCTGTGTGTTGGAGCCTGCTGTATTAGCACATGTATGTATATTGTTCCTGGTGTATGATATTGTAGATAGTGTAAGATAAACCACCATTTAATATAGACCACTGTTTAATGTGTTTACTCTTGGGTTATCTCAGCCCAATAAGACTGTGCATGCTCTGACATTTTTTTTTACCATTTATGTACAATTTGCAATTGTTCACTCCATTTTCATTCCAAGACAATTCTCTTCATAATTGATGCATTAATTTTTCAGATCATACCGCACTCCATTCTATTTAACATTTGCTGCAAATTATTTGGGTTTTCAGAATTATCCTACAGCATTATCTGCATACAAATGAATAAGCATATTCATGTCTCTATTAGACATTACTAATGTTGCCATAAGTATTCCTTACACATTAATTTGTAAATATATTAAATACCACATATCTTGGTCTTAGACCAGTTTCAGTGTTCAACCATTTTTGTTAAACATACCATTCTTATTGTATCCTGCAGTCAACTGGATCATAAAAAATATTCATATGCATATAAAAATCCATAGCTTAAGCTTATTCCGCTTAACAGATGCTTCCTCTTACATTTTTACAATCAACTTTGTCACATTTGTACATTTTTCAATGGCATGATAACAGAATAATAGAATAACAAAGATCAAAGGGACCTTGAAGGTCTTCTAGTCCAACCGCTGCTCAGGCAAGAAACCTTATATCATTTCAGGCAAATGGTTGTCCAATCTCTTCTTAAAAACTGCAGTGTTCGAGCACCCACAATTTTTGGAGGCAAGTCATTCCATTGATTAATTGTTGTGTCAGGAAATTTCTCTTTAGTTTTAGGTTGTTTCTCTCCTTGATTAGTTTCCATCCATTGCTTCTTGTCCTGCCTTCAGGTGCTTTGGAGAATAGGTTGACTCCCCCTTCTTTGTAGCAGCCCATTGGATATTGGAATACTGCTATCATGTCTCACCTAGTCCTTCTTTTCTTTAAACTAGACATACCCAGTTCCTGCAACCATTCTTCATATGCTTTCACCTCCAGACCCTTCAATCATCTTTGCTGCTCTTCTTTGTACTCTTTCTAGAGTCTCAACATATTTTTGTTGAAATGATCAAAAGCAAAACTCTGCTTTATATATTCATTTGACCAATGTAAAGCTGCCTTGTATTTTCCAAATTTTGCCCATGGTCTGTCACACCCTTTCAGTCAGGATTCTGCCAAGTACCTCCCCAGTCATACTTAGCAAACTCTCTGTAGTATTTGCATTCACTCTCATGCTGCTTTTAATTTTCTATGAGAAAACTATAACTGAATTCTTCCACTTATCAGGTATAGATTGCAAGTGTCACACAGAAATGAAAGAAGCTGCATGGTCATATTTTTTTTTACTTTAGCACTTCTTCAGTTACATACATTCAGTACATTGAGGTATTTCATCATTTCTTCAGTTATATCAAACTGTGTTCCTGGTATTTTTTGACATTCTCATACCATTTCATCATTTTCTTGATGTATCACATCATTCCCATTTCTAATCTCTAAAATGCTCCTAGCATTTCACACTTCAATGAGGTTTCAGTTTCATTTTTGGTTTTGAATTGTCTTTATTATTCCAGAGCAGTGGTTCTCAACCTGTGGGTCGGGACCCCATTTGGGGTCGATTGACCATTTCATGGGGGTCGCCAAGCAAGGCTGTCCGCCATTTTTTTTGTCCGCCATTTTTTTTGTCCACCATTTTTTCCCCCTTTTCCGGCAGGTGCCTTACCTCCCTTGGGCTGGGCCAGCTGGTGGTCGGCCTGCTCCGTCTCTGCCGCTTGCCAGATACGCCTCGGCCGCCGCAGGGGGCGGAACCACGAATGCGTGGCGCTCCTGGGCAGGGAAAGTCCTTGACTTACGACCAGTTGGGTAGTCCTCGACTTACGACCGGTTTAGTCCTCGACTTACGACCGGTTTAGTCCTCGACTTATGACCAGTTGGGGTCGCGGCATTAAAAAGGTTGAGAACCACTGGAGAAGATGGATAGATTATATTCAGAGAAAGTATGAAATGAATAACTATTATATAGCTTTTGATTAAATATTTTTTTTTGTTTTCTTTTTTAATATTTACACATATTTAATATAATTTATATATATACTTTATATTTAAGCTTATTATTGTATATTAGAGTTAAAGTATGTTAATATTTGTTTGTATTACGATTGGGTAGCTTTATTTAGATTTGGGATGTTATGTGATTATCCCTGTACTCAGTTCTGGGAAGTCCGGGGGGGGGAGGGGGGAAGGGGATGAAGGGGTAGAATTATGTAAAATTTGGTGTTTATACGTTATAAAAAAAAAATGTAATTTTTATTTTTAAGAGGAGATGGTCGGCTAGTACCCCTAAACTGCATCCGAGGAGGTGGAAAAGAAGGTGATGGGATGTGTAGGACAGTCAGAAAGGAGGAATGAGGAGAGGATGTGGGTAAGAGGGGAAGGAAGAGGGGAAGTAGGTAGGAAGGTTGAGGGAGTGAGGGTGGATGCGGGGGGGGGGGACCGCCGATCATTTCTGAAAATTTATTGAGTAGGTTTTCTTTTTTGTTTTTCAATGAAATGCACCATATTTGTATTTTTTGTTTAAGTTTATTTGAAAATTAATAAAAATTTGTAAAACAAGAACTCATGGAGCAAAATGGACATCGCCAACAAACTCAGAGTTCTTCGGTATGGTTAGGAGGGCAGTGACTTTTCTAGGCTGCCCTATCTAGGTTTCCTGGTAAAAGACTTGGGAAAATCCCATTGGAGGAAAATTCCACATGGGGTTAGGGTTAGGTTACGATGAACTCATGGAGCAAAATGGACATCACCAACAAACTCGGAGTGCTTGGGAATGGTTATGGAGGGTAATGAATTTTCTAGTCTGCCCTATCTATGTTTAGTGGTAAAATACATGGAAAAATCCCATTGGAGGAAAATTCCACATGGGCTTAGGGTTAGGTTACGATGACCTCATGGAGCAAAATGGACATCGCCAACAAACTGGGAGTGCTTGGGTATGGTTAGGAGGGCACTGACATTTCCAGGCTGACCTTTCCATGTTTCCTCGTAAAAGACATGGGAAAATCCCATTGGAGGAAAATTCCACTTAGGGTTAGGGTTAGATTACGATGAAATGGAGCAAAATGGACATCGCCAACAAACTCGGAGTGCTTGGGAATGGTTATGGAGAGTAATGAATTTTCTAGTCTGCCCTATCTCTGTTTAGTGGTAAAATACATGGGAAAATCCCATTGGAGGAAAATTCCACTTAGGGTTAGGGTTAAGTCACCATGAACTCGGAGAGTAAAATGGACATCGCCAAAAAACTGGGAGTGCTTGGGTATGGTTAGGAGGGCACTGACATTTCCAGGCTGAAGTTTCCATGTTTCCTCCTAAAAGACATGGGAAAATCCCATTGGAGGAAAATTCCACTTAGGGTTAGGGTTAGATTACGATGAACTCATGGAGCAAAATGGACATCGCCAACAAACTCGGAGTGCTTAGGTATGGTTAGGAGTGCACTGACTTTTCCAGGCTGAACTTTCCATGTTTCCTCGTAAAAGACTTGGGAAAATCCCATTGGAGGAAAATTCCACATGGGGTTAGGGTTAGGTTACGATGAACTCATGGAGAAAAATGGACATCGCCAATAAACTCGGAGTGCTTGGGAATGGTTATGGAGGGTAATGAATTTTCTAGTCTGCCCTATCTATGTTTAGTGGTAAAATACATTGGAAAATCCCATTGTAGGAAAATTCCACTTAGGGTTAGGGTTTTGTTACGATGAACTCATAGATAAAAATGGGCATGGCCAACAAACTCAGAGTTCTTGGGTATGGTTAGGAGGGCAGTGACTTTTCCAGGTTGACCTTTCCATGTGTTCTGGTAAAATACATGGGAAAATCCCATTGGAGGAAAATTCCATTTATGGTTAGTTACGATAAATTCATAGAGCAAAATGGACATCGATAACAAACTCGGAGTGCTTGGGTATGGTTAGGAGGGCACTGACCTTTCCAGGCTGCCCTATGAATGTTTCCCGATAAAATACATGGGAAAATCCCATTGGAGGAAAGTTCTACTTAGGGATATAGTTTGGTCACCATGAACCCATAGAGCAAAATGGACATCGCCAAGAAACTGGGAGTGCTTGGGTATGGTTAGGAGGGCACTGACATTTCCAGGCTGACCTTTCCATGTTTCCTCGGAAAAGACATGGGAAAATCCCATTGGAGGAAAATTTCACTTAGGGTTAGGGTTAGGTTACGATGCACTCATGGAGCAAAATGGACATGGCCAACAAACTGACTTCTTGGGTATGGTTAGGAGGGCAGTGAGTTTTCCAGGCTGACCTTTCCATGTTTCCACGTAAAAGACATGGGAAAATCCCACTGGAGGAAAATTCCACTTAGGGTTAGGGTTAGGTTACGATGCACTCATGGAGCAAAATGGACATCGCCAACAAACTCAGAGTGCTTCGTTATGGTTAGGAGGGTAATAAATTTTCTAGTCTGCCCTATCTATTTTTAGTGGTAAAATACATGGGAAAATGCCATTGGAGGAAAATTCCACTTATGGTTAGGGTTAGGTCACTCATAGAGAAAAATAAACATCGCCAACAAACTGGGAGTGCTTGGGTATGGTTAGGAGGGCAGTGACTTTTCCAGGCTGACCTTTCCATGTTTCATGGAAAAAAACATGGGAAAATCCCATTTGAGAAAAATTCCACTTAGACTTAGGGTTAGGTCACCATGAACTCATAGAGCAAAATGGACATCGCTAACAAATACAGAGTGCTTGGGTATGGTTAGGAACACAGTGACTTTTCCAGGCTGACCTTTCCATTTTTCCTGGTAAAAGACATGGAAGAAATCCCATTGGAAGAAAATTCCACTTAGGGTTAGGGTTAGGTTACGAAGAACTCATAGAGCAAAATGGACATCGCCAACAAATTCAGAGTGCGTGGGTATGGTTAGGAGGAAAGTGACTTTTACAGGCTGACCTTTCCATGTTTCCTGGAAAAAGACATGGGAAAATCCCATTGGAGGAACATTCCACTTAGGGTTAGGGTTAGGTTACGATGAACTCAAAGAGCAAAATGGACATTGCCACAAAATTCAGAGTGCTAAGGTATGGTTAGGAGGGCAGTGACTTTTCCCGGCTGACTTTTCCTCCAATGGGATTTTCCCTTGTCTTTTACCAGGAAACATGGAAAGGTCAGCCTGGAAAAGTCACTGTGTTCCTAACCATACCCAAGCACTCTGTATTTGTTAGCGATGTCCATTTTGCTCTATGAGTTCATGGTGACCTAACCCTAAGTCTAAGTGGAATTTTCCTCCAATGGGATTTTCCCATGTCTTTTACGTGGAAACATGGAAAGGTCAGCCTGGAAAACTCACTGCCCTCCTAACCATACCCAAGAAGTCTGAGTTTATTGACGATGTCCATTTTGCTCTATGGGCTCATGGTGATCTAACCCTAACCCTAAGTGGAATTTTCCTCCAATCGGATTTTCCCATGTCTTTTTCCAGGAAACATGGAAAGGTCAGTCTGGAAAAGTCAGTGCCCTCCTAACCATACCCAAGTACTCTTAGTTTTTTGGCGATGTTTATTTTTCTCCATGAGTTCATCGTAACCTAACCCTAACCCTAATTGGAATTTTTCTCCAATGGGATTTTCCCATGTCTTTTTCCAGGAAACATGGAAAGGACAGCCTTGAAAAGACAGTACCCTCCTAACCATACCCAAGCACTCTGAGTTTGTTGACGATGCCCATTTTGCTCTATGAGTTCATAGTGACCTAACCCTAACCCTAAGTGGAATTTTCCTCCAAAGGGATTTTCCCATGTATTTTACCAGGAAACATGGAAAGGTCAGCTTGGAAAAGTCAGTACTCTCCTAACCATTCCGAAGCACTCCGAGTTTGTTGGCGATGCCCATTTTGCTCTATGAGTTCATAGTGACCTAACCCTAACCCTAAGTGGAATTTTCCTCCAATGGGATTTTCCCATGTATTTTACCAGGAAACATGGAAAGGTCAGCCTTGAAAGGTCACTGCCCTCCTAACCATACCCACACACTCTGAATTTGTTGGCGATGTCCATTTTGCTCTATGTGTTCTTCGTAACCTAACCCTAACCCTAAGTGGAATTTTCCTCCAATGGGATTTTCCCATGTATTTCACCACTAAACATGGAAAGAACAGCGTGGAAAAGACAGTATCCTCCTAACCATTCCGAAGCACTCAACGTTTTTTGGCGATGTCCATTTTGCTCTATGAGTTCATGGTGACCTAACCCTAACCCTAAGTGGAATTTTTCTCCTATGGGGTTTTCCCATGTATTTTATCAGGAAACATAGAAAGGGCAGCCTCGAAAAGACAGTACCCTCCTAACCATACCCAAGCACTCTGAGTTTGTTGACGATGTCCATTTTGCTCTATGGGCTCATAGTGATCTAACCCTAATCCTAAGTGGAATTTTCCTCCAATCGGATTTTCCCATGTCTTTTCCCAGGAAACATGGAAAGGTCAGTCTGGAAAAGTCAGTGCCCTCCTAACCATACCCAAGTACTCTTAGTTTTTTGGCGATGTTTATTTTTCTCCATGAGTTCATCGTAACCTAACCCTAAACCTAATTGGAATTTTTCTCCAATGGGGTTTTCCCATGTATTTTATCAGGAAACATAGAAAGGGCAGCCTTGAAAAGACAGTACCCTCCTAACCATACCCAAGCACTCTGAGTTTGTTGACAATGTCCATTTTGCTCTATGGGCTCATAGTGATCTAACCCTAACCCTAAGTGGAATTTTCCTCCAATCGGATTTTCCAATGTCTTTTTCCAGGAAACATGGAAAGGTCAGCCTGGAAAGGTCAGTGCCGTCCTAACCATACCCAAGCACTCCAAGTTTGTTGGCTATGTCCATTTTGCTCTATGAGTTCTTAGTGACCTAACCCTAACACTAAGTGGAATTTTCCTCCAATGGGATTTTCGCATGTATTTTACCACTAAACATAGATAGGGCAGACTAGAAATTTAATTACCCTCCTAACCATACCCAGGCACTCTGAGTTTGTTGGCAAAGTCCATTTTGCTCAATACGTTCATCGTAACCTAACCCTAACCCTAAGAGGAATTTTCCTCCAAAGGGATTTTAACATGTCTTTTGCCAGGAAACATGGAAAGGTCAGCCTGGAAATGTCAGTACCCTCCTAACCATTCCAAAGCACTCCGAGTTTGTTCGCAATGTCCATTTTGCTCTATGAGTTCATGGTGACCTAACCCTAACCCTAAATGGAATTTTTTTCCAATGGGATTTTTCCATGACTTTTACCAGGAAAAATGGAAAGGTCAGTGCCTTCCTAAGCATACCCATACTCAGAGTTTGTTGGCGATGTCCATTTTGCTCTATGAGTTCATGGTGACCTAACCCCAACCCTAAGTGTAATATTCCGCCAATAGGATTTTCCCATATATTTTACCAGTAAACATAGATAGGTCACGCTAGAAAAATCTGTGACATCCTAAACATACCCAAGAACTACAAATTTATTGGCGATGTCCATTTTGCTCAATGAGTTCATGGTGACCCCAAGTGGAATTTTCCACCAATGGGATATTCCCATGTATTTTACCAGGAAACATAGATAGGGTAGGCTGGAAAAGTGAGTGCCCTCCTAACAATACAGAAGCACTCCAAATTTGTTGCCAATGTACATTTTGCTCTATGAGTTCATGGTGACCTAACCCGAACCCTAAGTGTAATTTTCCGCCAATAGGATTTTCCCATATATTTTACAAGGAAACATAGGGTGGGAAAATCCTACTCGAGGAAAATTCCACTAGGGTTAGGCTTAGGCCACCATGAACTCATAGAGCAAAATGGACATCGCCAACAAATTCGGAGTGCTTGGGTATGTTTAGGATGTCATAGACTTTTCTAGCCTTTTCTATCTATGTTTCCTGGGAAAAAATATGGGAAAATCCTATTGGCAGAAAATTCCACTGAGGGTTCGGGTTAGGTCACCATGAACTCATAGAGCATACAGGTGAATAATGGCATTTTTTATTTGGAACAACGCATTTGTAATTCAATCCTTCTAAAAGATGGTAGCTAAGTAATCAGCTGATCTTATGTCTAAAAGAAATACACAAATTCGGAGTGCTTGAATATGGTTAGCCTGCCCTATGTTTCCTGATAAAAAAAGATGGGAAAATCCCATTGGAGGAAAATTCCACTTAGGGTTTGGATTAGGTCACGATGAACTCATAAAGCAAAATGGACATCGCCAACAAATTTGGAGTGCTTGGGTATGGTTAGGAGGGTACTGTCTTTTCTAGGCTGCCCTTTCCATGTTTCCTAGTAAAATACATGGGAAAATCCCATTGGAGGAAAATTCCACTTAGGGTTCCGGTTAGAGCTGTTTTATAGCCTCTCCTCTCCCCCCCCACTTTTCTTCAGTTCACCTGCAGCTCCAAGCTGCTTCCGGAAGTGCCAATCAGCTGGAGGCAATCAGCTGGAGCCCTGCCCGCTCCTGGGGCTTCTGCCAAGCCCAGACAGTCCTGCAGCTGCAGCTGCTTCTTCCTCAGGCTTGGCTCGCTTTGGCTCATTCCCCTCTCCTGCTACACTTGGCTAGCAATCACGTACCAGCTGCCATATGGCAAAGTATCACAAGTGGTACGCGTACCACTGGTTGAAATGTCCTGGTTTAGAGGCCCACAAATCAACGGCCAAAAGAGAATGCAGGGCAATACCCCAGATAGAAGGACTGAGTTTCATACAGTCCTCTTCGGGTAAAGCTTGTTGACGGCCAGTACTAGTAGGAGAGTCTTTATGATGAGACATATTTTCTGGGGATATTGGGCCTCTCGATCTGGCAATGACAAGAACTGTAGCCTACTGCCATAAGCCCGTCTCTCACGAATGCTCTTTGGACTGTTCCTAGGACTTGGCATGATGGTGCTGATATAGCATCTGTGGAGGAAGGAAAAAAAGTTTGTTGCATCAAATGTTTCTATACGTAGAATCATACAGATGGAAGAGGCTATGTAAGCCATCAAGTCCAACCATGTAGTCTATATAGGAATCCAAATGATGCTATCTCTTGAATTCATCCAAAGAAGGGAAGCCCACACCCTAAGCAATTGTTGAACTGCTGGCAAAGGTTCTTTTTTTAACATTCAGTATAATTGGTATCTGCCTTCTTATAACTTAAATTCATTATTCTATGACCTATAGACGTATAGAAATGAAAATGAAATATTTTCAAGTATATGGACAGTTCTATTATAGGTGGTGCTCAATTAACAATCACTCATTCAGCAACCATTCAAACCTGCAAAGGAGCTGAACAATGAACGGCCATTGCAGTAGGATGCTCAGCAACCAGCCTGGATTACTGACTGTTGCAGCATCCCATAGACATGCAATGATCACAATTTGCAACCTTCCCTTCCGGCTTCTGACAAGCAAAGTCAATGGGGAAACCAGCAGGAAGTCAGAAGCTGCCCTCATATTGAGGTCCTTGTTTGATGACTTTCATGGTCCTTGCAACTGGGGACTGCTGGAAAAGTCATTGCTTTTCCAGCAGCATGGTCAAATGACTTCACACTTAATGATCACTTCAGTGATAGAACTGTGATCCCAATTACAATTACCAGAAAAAATGGAAAGGTCAGCCTGGAAAGGTCAGTGCCTTCCTAAGCATACCCAAGCACTCCAAATTTGTTGGCGATGTCCATTTTGCTCTATGAGTTCATCATAACCTAACCCTAACCATAAGTGGAATTTTCCTCCAAAGGGATTTTCCCATGTATTTTACCAGGAAACATGGAAAGGTCAGCCTGGAAAAATCATTACCCTCCTAACCATTCCGAAGCACTCCGAGTTTGTTCGCAATGTCCATTTTGCTATATGAGTTCATGGTGACCTAACCCTAACCCTAAGTGGAATTTTCATCCAATGGGATTTTCCCATATCTTTTACCAAGAAACATGGAAAGGTCAGCCTGGAAAGGTCAGTGCCCTCCTAACCATAACCGAGCACTCCTGGTTTGTTGGCAATGTCCATTTTGCTCTATGAGTTCTTCATAACCTAACCCTAACCCTAAGTGGAATTTTCCTCCAATGGGATTTTCCCATATCTTTTACCAAGAAACATGGAAAGGTCAGCCTGGAAAGGTCAGTGCCCTCCTAACCATAACCGAGCACTCCTGGTTTGTTGGCAATGTCCATTTTGCTCTATGAGTTCTTCATAACCTAACCCTAACCCTAAGTGGAATTTTCCTCCAATGGGATTTTCCCATGTATTTTACCAGGAAACATGGAAAGGTCAGCCTGGAAAAGTCAGTACTCTCGTAACCATTCCGAAGCACTCCGAGTTTGTTGGCGATGCCCATTTTGCTCTATGAGTTCATAGTGACCTAACCCTAACCCTAAGTGGAATTTTCCTCCAATGGGATTTTCCCATGTATTTTACCAGGAAACATGGAAAGGTCAGCCTTGAAAGGTCACTGCCCTCCTATATCAGCATAGTAAAGTTATTAACAAGTGCCTTAAGTCCATAGGTAACCAGTTTCTTCTTTACAACTGTTTCCCTCAAAGTTCAAATGCAATTGTGGGACAGAACTAATTCTACAATAGTTCAAATTTAATAATTAGAATAATAATAATAATAATAATAATAATTTAATTTATATACCGCCCTTCTGTACATGGGAAACCTAGCAGTCCTTAAATTATGTAAGCCAAAATATCCTTCAGGATTAGAGGTAGCAAGAAAATACCAACTGTGATAATAGAAACAATCTATAACTTATCAAACAATTACAATTAGAAATGGATTTCTGATTTGACTCAAAGAAAAATACTAGTCAGAACTTTGAGGGAAACAGTTGGAAAGAAGAAACTGGTTATCTATGGACTTAAGGCACTTGTTAATAACTTTACTATGCTGATATATTTCCTTAGTTTAATAACTGTCAAGATGGTTCTTTTAAAAGCCTCAAGGTTTTCAATATTTATCTGCAATACTAAAAGAAGAGGGGACTCTCAGAGGCTCCATATTATAATTTAACAAGATAGTTGAAAGGGCTTGACAAGGATGAAGTTCTCAGGTGACTAGTGCTAGCTATGTTTCCTGGTAGAATATCTTGGAAAATCCCATTGGAGGAAAATTCCACTTAGGGTTAGGGATAGGTTACGATGAACTCATAGAGCAAAATGGATATCGCCAAAAAACTCAGAGTGCTTGGGTATGGTTAGGAGGGTACTGTCCTTTCTAGGCTTCCCTTTCTATGTTTCCTGGTAAAATACATGGGAAAATCCTATTGGAGGAAAATTCCACTTAGGGTTAGGGTTAGGTCACCATGAGCCCATAGAGAAAAATAAACATCGCCAAAAAACTCGGAGTGATTGGGTATGGTTAGGAGTGCACTGACTTTTCCAGGCTGACATTTCCATGTTTCCTAGTAAAAGACATGGGAAAATCCCATTGGTGAAAAATTCCACTTAGGGTTAGGGTTAGGTTACGATGAACTCATACATGAAAATGGATATCGCCAAGAAACTCAGAGTTCTTGGGTATGGTTAGGAGGGTACTGTCTTTTCTAGGCTGCCCTTTCCATGTTTCCTAGTAAAATACATGGGAAAATCACATTGGAGGAAAATTCTACTTAGGGTTAGGGTTAGGTCACCATGAACCCATAGAGCAAAATGGACATCGCCAACAAACTCGGAGTTCTTGGGTATGGTTAGGAGGGTACTGTCTTTTCTAGGATGCCCTATGTTTCCTGGTAAAATACATGGGAAAATCCCATTGGAGGAAAATTCCACAAACGGTTAGGGTTAGGGTACGATGAACTTATGGAGCAAAATGGACATTGCCAACAAACTCAGAGTGCTTGGTTATTGTTAGGAGGGTAATAAATTTTCTAGTCTGCCCTATCTATGTTTCCTGGTAAAATACATGGTAAAATGCTATTGGAGGAAAATTCCACTTAGGTTAGGGTTAGGTCACCATGAACCCATAGAGTAAAATGGACATTGCCAACAAATTCAGAGTGCTTGGGTATGGTTAGGAGGGCAGTGACCTGTCCCGGTTGCCCTATGAATGTTTCCCCATAAAATACATGGGAAAATCCCATTGGAGGAAAATTCCAGTTATGGTTACGGTTAGGTTACAATGAACTCATAGAGCAAAATGGACATCGCCAACAAACTCGGAGTGCTTGGGTATGCTAAGGAAGGCACTGACCTTTCCAGGCTGACGTTTCCATGTTTCCTGGTAAAAGACAAGGGAAAATCCCATTGGAGGAAAATTCCACTTAGGGTTAGTCCGCGGCACGGGATGAAATGGGCCATCTTGGTGAGCATGTCCCCCACCACAAGGACGGTCGTGAACGTGGCGGACAGTGGTAGATCTGTTAGGAAGTCCATGGAGATGGCACCCCACGGTCTCTCCGGTGTCGGCAGCAGCTGGAGGAGTCCAGGCGGTGGGCCGGACGTGGGTTTGGCCTGTCGGCACGTCGCACAGGACGTCACGTACGCGTGCACGTCATGCCGTACCCGAGGCCACCAAAAAGTCCACGTCACCAAGTGTAATGTCTTAAAGAGGCCAAAATGCCCTGCCGCGGGGTTGTCTTGGCACTGGTTCATGACGAGGGCTCGGAGCGGACTCGTGGGTACGTACAGCCGGTCCCGGTGTTTCAGCAAGCCTTCCTCCAAGGTCCATGGGGACGCTGGGCCGACTTCCGCTTTCCGTTGCTGTGACCAGTCATCACGGCGCTGCGCTTCCAGCACCTGAGCCCGCAGGTCCGCCGGTTCCTGGACCGCGGCCAAGGATTCTGCTGGCAGCACCGTCCGTGGGGGAAGGGAGTCCTTGGGGCAGATGTATTCCAGCTTGCGGGATAGCGCGTACGCTTTCTGGTTGAGGTTGCTCGGAATATACGTGACGTGGAAGTTGAACCGGGCAAAAAACAACGACCACCAGATCTGCCGCTGGTTCAACTTCCTGGCCATGGTGAGGTGCTCTAGGTTCCGATGGTTCGTCCGCACCTCCACCTGGTGTCGGGCCCCCTCAAGGTGATGCCGCCAAGCCTCGAACGCGGCCTTGATAGCCAGCAACTCCTTTTCCCAGATGGTATAGTTGCGCTCGGAAGGATTGAGTTTCCGGGAGTAATAAGCGCAGGGAAAAAGAGTGCCGCCATCCACCGGGGCCTGTAGCAGTACCGCTCCAATCGCCACATTGGACGCATCCGTCTCGACCACGAACGGTGTGGATTGGGATGCCTCAGGACCGGCTCCGTGATGAAGGCCTGCTTGAGGACCTCGAAGACCTGCTGCTGCGGGGCCCCCCACTGGAACGGGACCTTCTTCCGAAGGAGTTGGGTCAGCGGCAAGGTCAGGGTGGCGAAGGCCGGGATGAAGGTCCGGTAATAGTTGGCGAACCCCAGCAGACGCTGGACGTCTTTAACCCGACGTGGGGGTTCCCAACTGCGCAAGGCCTCCACCTTGCGCGGGTCCATCGCGATGCCCTCGGGGGTGATGATGTGCCCGAGGAACTCTATGGAAGTCTGGAAGAAGTAACATTTCCCCAACTACACATAGAGTTGGTTCTCCTGCAGGCGCTGCAGGACCTGGCGTACATGCTGGAGGTGGCTCTCCTGGGTCTGGGAATAGATCAAAATATCGTCCAGGTAGATCACCACAAACCGGTCCAACATGTCCCGAAACACGTCATTCATCAGGTGCTGGAAGACTGCAGGGGGGTTGGTCAATCCGAACGGCATGACGGTGTACTCAAAGTGGCCGTATCGGGTGCCAAACGCCGTCTTCCACTCGTCCCCCTCTCTCACGTGCACCAGATTGTAGGCCCCTCGGAGATCGAGCTTGGTGAAGATCGAGGCCTCTCGCAACCTCTCCATCAGCTCCGGAATGAGCGGCAGGAGGTAGCGATTCCGCACTGTGATGGCATTCAAGCGCCGGTAATCACAGCACAGGCTTAAGTCCCCCGTCTTTTTCTTCACAAAGAGGACCGGGGCCGAGAGCAGGGAGGACGAAGGCCGGATGAACCCTCGGGCCAGGTTCTTGTCCAGAAAGTCCCGTAGGGCGGCCAATTCGGGCTCTGACATGGAATACAGGCGGCCCGCGGGCAGTGGCGCATTAGGCAGCAGGTCCACCGGGCAGTCGTAGGGTCGATGCGGGGGTAATCGGTCCGCCTCCTTTTCGCTGAACACATCGGCGAAGGGCGTCAGCTCAGGAGACAAGGAGACGGCCAGGGTGGAGACGTCCTGGCTGGCACAGGTGTGGCGGAGATGGTCGACACACTGCAGGCTCGGGAACGAGATGGCGTTTCTCGACCATGCCACCTGAGGATCGTGGGCCCGAAGCCAGGCCATCCCCAGGACCAATGGAAAATGCAGGTCCGCCTTCACATAGAACTGGATCGCCTCCTCGTGGTTCCCAATGGCGAGGCGCAAGGGCTGGGTAGCAAATTTGATGGGCCCTGCCACGAGTTCCTGCCCATCGATTGTCTCGACCCTCAACGGAGGGTCCACCGGAACCAAGGGAACCTTAAAAAGGGCCACAAAGGCCTGGTCCATGAAGTTCGTTGTGGCCCCGGAGTCCACCAGCGCATGTGCCTGCAGCTCCTCCGACCGATTGGCCAACAACACCCGGGTGTCCAGAATCAGGTGCCGAGGGGGCTCACAGTCCACAGTCGCTGACTCCGGTGGGGCATGGCTACATGCCTGGCCCAGGGTTTCCCCTAGGCCAGGCCTGTTTCCCGGTTGGTCGCGCCGAGATTCCGGAACAGGCTTGAGCGCCCCACTCCGCTTCCTGGGACACGAGGCGGCAAAATGTCCAGCCTCGTCGCAATAGAGGCACAATCCCCCTTGGCGTCTCCGCATCCGCTCCTGGGCCGTCAGTTGAGGGCTAGCTGCTCCGAGCTCCATGGTCTCCTCAGCCGTTGCCACAAAGCGTGGGGTGGTCCGGGGTACTGTCGGTGCGAAACGCGGGGGTGCCGAAGCTGTCGGTGGTTCCGGAAGGGGCCGACGAGGCCGTCGCCGTTGAAGACGGGCGTCGATGCGCAGGCATTGGATCACCAGGGCGTCGAGGGTCTGAGGCACCTCCATGCGAACCAGTTCGTCCTGCAGATTGTCTGAGAGGCCGTCCTGGAAGGCATCCATCAGCGCCTCCTCATTCCAAGCCGAGTCCTGGCCTAGAAGTCAGAACTCAGCGATATAGTCCTGCAGGGCGCGCTTTCCTTGGCGGAGGTCCTTGATGCGCCTCGCTGCCATCTGAACGCGCAGGGGGTCCTCATACATCACGCGCAGGTGTTGCAAAAAGCCCTGATAGTCCAAGAGTAATGGGCTGTTTTGCAACAACAGGGGCGTGGCCCATCGGGCGGCAGAGCCAGAAAGGAAGCTAATCACGAATGCCACCCGAGCCCGATCATCCGGAAAATCCTCCGGCCTCATCGCCATAAAGAGTTGGCATTGTCCCATTAAGGCCGGGAACAGCTCCGTCTGCCCAGAAAATCTATCTGGCACGTTCACTGGGCATCTCGAACGGGGAGGAGGAGGAGGGGGGGGAAGAGCTGCAGGAGCATTTCCCAAAGCAAGTTGAGCATTTAACTGGGCCACTTGCTGCTGTAGTAGCTGATTGGCATCTATCAGCTGCTGTACCTGCTGCTGCAGCTGTTGGTCAATCGTGGGTTAACGATGGATTATGTTCGGGTGACGGACAAGATGTTCTGTCCCCGTCTGACACACACACCCAAACAGCCAGCCGAGGGTTAAATAACTTCTCCACACTCCACGCCACAGATAAGAAACTTGGCAGCAGCTCCGTAACTGCCTGCCAAGAACTTTTACTCAGAGAACACAGAAACAAAAAACAATACACACAGTTTGAAATTCAATCCACAGCAAACTACTTCACCAGAGATTTAGCTTTCTCCGTCACAGAGTCCAAATGGCCACCACCTCCCTTTTATAGCCTGTGGGGTGTGGTCCAGTGACTCAGCTTAATCTCTGGCACGCCTCCTTTTCTGCTGCGCACGCTTGTCGCACCTACGCTGGCGTGGATCCAGCCACAACGTATCTTCATCACTATCCGAAACACCTGGCTCCTGGCCAATCTCAGAAACACCCGGCTCCTGGTCAATCTCTTCTCCGTCGGGAGACACCTGAGGCATTGCAAGAGAGAAGGGTCCTGGAGAGGGAGGCCTGGCCATCTCCTCTCCTTCATGTTCGGAGCCTTCTTCGATAAGAGGGGCTCACAAGACGGAGCCACAACAGACGTTACCATGTTTCCTGGTAAAAGACATGGGAAAATCCCATTGGAGGAAAATTCCACTTAGGGTTAGGGTTAGGTTACCATGAACTCATAGAGCAAAATGGACATTGCCAACAAACTCGGAGTGCTTCGGAATGGTTAGGAGGGTAATGACTTTTCCACGCTGACCTTTCCATGTTTCCTGGTAAAATACATGGAAAAATCCCATTGGAGGAAAATTCCTCTTAGGGTTAGGGTTAGGTTACGATGAACGTATTGAGCAAAATGGACTTTACCAACAAACTCAGAGTGCCTGGGTATGGTTAGGAGGGTAATTAATTTTCTAGGCTGATCTATCTATGGAAAATCCCATTGGAGGAAAATTCCACTTAGGGTTAGGGTTAGGTCACCATGAGCTCATAGAGCAAAATGGACATAACAAAGAAACTGAGAGTGCTTGGGTATGGTTAGGAGGGTACTGTCTTTTCTAGGCTGCCCTTTCTTTGTTTCCTGGTAAAATACATGGGAAAATCCCATTGGAGGAAAATTCCACATAGGGTTAGGGTTAGGTTACGATGAACTCATGGAGAAAAATAAACATCGCCAAAAAACTAAGAGTGCTTTGGTATAGTTAGGAGGACACTGACTTTTCCAGACTGACCTTTCCATGTTTCCTGGAAAAAGACATGGGAAAATCCCATTGGAGGAAAATTCCACTTCGGGTTAGGGTTAGATAACCATGAGCCCATAGAGCAAAATGGACATCACCAACAAACTCAGAGTGCTTGGGTATGGTTAGGAGGGTACTGTCTTTTCTAGGCTGCCCTTTCTATGTTTCCTGGTAAAATACATGGGAAAATCCCATTGGAGAAAAATTCCAATTAGGGTTAGGGTTAGGTCACAATGAACTCATACAGCAAAATGGACATCGCCAACAAACTCAGAGTGCTTCGGAATGGTTAGGAGGGTAATGATTTTTCCAGGCTGACCTTTCCATGTTTCCTGGTAAAATACATGGGAAAATCCATTTGGAGGAAAATTCCTCTTAGGGTTAGGTTACGATGAACGTATAGAGCAAAATGGACATTGCCAACAAACTCGGAGTGCTTCGAAATGGTTAGGAGGGTACTGACTTTTCCAGGCTGACCTTTCCATGTTTAGTGGTAAAATACATGGGAAAATCCCATTGGAGGAAAATTCCACTTAGGGTTAGGTTACGAACAACTCATAGAGCAAAATGGACATCGCCAACAAACCAGGAGTGCTCGGGTATGGTTAGGAGGGCACTGACTTTTCCAGGCTGACCTTTCTATGTTTCCTGGTAAAAGACATGGGAAAATCCCATTGGAGGAAAATTCCAGTTAGGGTTAGGTCACCATGAACTCATAGAGCAAAATGGACATCGCCAAAAAACTCGGAGTGCTTCGGAATGGTTAGGAGAGAACTTATTTTTCCAGGCTGACCTTTCCATGTTTCCTGGTAAAATACATGGGAAAATCTCATTATAGGAAAATTCCATTTAGGGTTAGAGATAGGTTACGATGAACTCATGGAGCAAAATGGACATTGCCAACAAACTCGGAGTGCTTGGGTATAGTAACGAGGGCAGTGACCTTTCCAGGGTGACCTTTCCATGTTTCCTGGTAAAATAAATGGGAAAATCATATTGGAGGAAAATTCCACTTAGGGTTAGGGATAGGTCACCATGAACTCATAGAGCAAAATGGACATTGCGAACAAACTCGGAGTGCTTCAGAATGGGTAGGAGGGTAATGATTTTTCCAGGCTGACCTTTCCATGTTTAGTGTTAAAATACATGGGAAAATCCCATTGGAGGAAAATTCCACTTAGGGTTAGGTTACAAAGAACTCATAGAGCAAAATGGACATAACAAACAAACTGAGAGTGCTTGGGTATGGTTAGGGGGGTACTGTCTTTTCTAGGCTGCCCTTTCCTTGTTTCCTGGTAAAATACATGGGAAAATCCCATTGGAGGAAAATTCCACTTAGGGTTAGAGTGAGGTTACGATGAACTCATAGAGCAAAATGGACATCGCCAACAAACTCGGAGTGCTTGGGTATGGTTAGTAGGCCACTGACTTTTCCAGCCTGCCCTATCTACCTTTCCTGGTAAAATACATGTGAAAATCCCACTCGAGGAAAATTCCACTATGGTTAGCGTTAGTTCATCATGAACTCGTAGACCAAAATGGACATCGCCAACAAATTCTTGGTCAGTCTGGAAAAGTCAGTGCCCTCCTAACCATACCAAAGCACTCTTAGCTTTTTGGCGATGTTAATTTTTCTCCATGAGTTTATCGTAACCTATCTCTAACCCTAAATGGAATTTTCCTCCAATGAGATTTTCCCATGTGTTTTACCAGGAAACATGGAAAGGTCAGCCTGGAAAAATAAGTATTCTCCTAACCATTCCGAAGCACTCCGAGTTTATTGGCGATGTCCATTTTGCTCTATGAGTTCATGGTGACCTAACCCAAGTGGAATTTTCCTCCAATGGGATTGTCCCATGTATTTTACTAGGAAACATCGAAAGGTCAGCCTGGAAAAGTCACTGCTCTCCTAACAATACCCAAGCACTCTGAATTTGATGGCGATATCCATTTTGCTCTAGGAGTTCATCGTAACCTAACCCTAACCTTAAGTGAAATTTTCCTCCAATAGGGTGTTCCCATGTCTTTTACAAGGAAACATGGAAAGGTCAGCCTGGAAATATCAGTGTCCTCCTAACCATACTCAAGGACTCCGAGTTTGTTGGCGATGTCCATTTTGCTCTATGAATTCATGGTGACATAAACCTAACCCTAAGTGGAATTTTCCTCCAATGGGATTTTCCCATGTCTTTTACCAGGAAACATGGAAAGGTCAGCGTGGAAATTTCAGTGGCCTCCTAACCATACCCAAGCACTCCCAGTTTGTTGGCGATGTCCATTTTGCTCTATGGGTTCATGGTGACCTAACCCTAACCCTAAGTAGAATTTTCCTCCAATGGGATTTTCCCATATATTGTACTAGGAAACATGGAAAGGTCAGCCTGGAAAAGTCAGTGCCCTCCTAACCATACCCAAGAACTCTGAGTTTCTTGGCGATATCCATTTTCATCTATGAGTTCATCGTAACCTAACCCTAACCCTAAGTGGAATTTTTCACCAATGGGATTTTCCCATGTCTTTTTCTAGGAAACATGGAAATGTCAGCCTGGAAAAGTCAGTGCTCTCCTAACCATACCCAATCACGAAGAACTCATAGAGCAAAATGGACATTGCCAATAAACCAGGAGTGCTCGGGTATGGTTAGGAGGGCACTGACCTTTCCAGGCTGACCTTTCCATGTTTCTTGGTAAAAGATATGGGAAAATCCCATTGGATGAAAATTCCACTTAGTGTTAGGGTTAGGTCACCATGAACTCATAGAGCAAAATGGACATCACCAACAAACTCGGAGTGCTTCGGAATGGTTAGGAGGGTACTGACCTTTTCAGGGTGACCTTTCCATGTTTCCTGGTAAAAGACATGGTAAAATCCCATTGGAGGAAAATTCCACTTAGGGTTAGGGTTAGGTTACGATGAACTCATAGAGCAAAATTGAGATCGCCAACAACTTTAGAGTGCGTGGGTATGGTTAGGAGGGCAGTCACTTTTCCAGGCTGACCTTTACATGTTTCCTGGTAATATATATATATATATATATATATATATATATATATATATATATATATATATATATATATATATATATATATATATATATATATATATATATATATATATATATATATATATTTAAATTTTATTGAAAAGCAAAAATTTAAAAACATTGTACATGGTAACACAGATTTGACATATATCTCATTTCACTATTATTATCATAAATTACTAATGGAAAAAACCTATACAATAACATCACTCTAATCACAATCTTAAATTATCTCAGTACAATAACTTCCCTGCTTTTCCCCCCACCATCTGTAAAATTTGTTCCAAATTTGATAAAAAACCATTTCATCCTGATTTTTAAGTCTTCTAGTTAACCTATCTAATTCTGCGCAATGCATAATTTTATGAATTACGCTTTCCTTACTAGGTATCACCATAGCTTTCCAATTTTGAGCGAATATAATTCTTGCCGCTGTAACCACATGAGTAAATAAAAACATATCATCTTTGCTAACATTATTTTCAAGAATTCCTAATAACAGTGTCTCAGGTTTATATTGAATATTTTGTATACCCATTTCTGTTACCCACTCCCAAACCATACACCAAAAACTCTGTGCTTCCCTACATAGCCACCAAACATGAAAATAAGTGCCCCGTTCCTTTTTACATTTCCAACATAATGGCGAGTATCCTTTATACATTTTAGCTAATCTTGTTGGAGGGAGATGCCATCTATAAACCATCTTGTACGAATTTTCTTTAAAAGATGACGCCAGTGTAATTTTATTGTTTCCTATCCATACCTGCTGCCACTGATCCAAATTAATATTATGTCCTAGATCTATCGCCCATGTCACCATTGTTTCCTTAACCTGTTCTTCAAATAGCCTGTGCTCCAATAAATGTTTATAAATATTCCTTATTTGTTTTTTTTCCGGACCAAGCAAAATTTTATCTAACCCCGTATCTTGAATATGTATACCCCACTCACGTTTATCTTTCAGATATCTTGCCTGGATTTGGAGATAATACCACCACTCTAAATGTATTCCTTGTTGTTTTAACTCTTGTTTAGATTTTAAAAGACCCTCTTCTGTCAAAATATCTTTATATCTGATAACCTTATCTTTCCTAAGCACATTAGGGTATATGACTGCCTCCAATGGCGATAACCATGTCGGAATCTTGATATAATATTGGGATTTGACAATGTTCCAACTTTTTATTAGACCTTGCCGGATCTTATGTTTTAAAAAATATTGATAGTTCCTATTTTGTCCCCTCCACATCTGAGCATGCCATCCCTGCTGGAGGTCATACCCCTCTAGTTGAATACATCTTTGATTTTTTAGGGTTATCCAGTCTCTAATCCAAG
>NW_015390012.1:110706-115298 GCF_001527695.2 Protobothrops mucrosquamatus
ACATTGTCGAAGGCCTTCTGAGCATCCAAAAACAGAAGTGCCATTTGTCGGTCGTTATGTGCTTCATAAAATTCTAGAATATCTAAAATTGTTCTCATGTTATATTTGATCTGTCTATTTGGTAAAAAGCCATTTTGATCCGGGTGTATAAAATCTAGTAAGTATTTTTTAAATCTCTCCGCCATTATTGATGCAAAAAATTTATAATCGGAGTTTAATAACGATATTGGTCTATAATTTTGTATCCATGTTTTTTCTGTATCTGTTTTTGGAATCAGTGTTATATTTGCCTCTGACCAGGACTTAGGTATTTTAGCTTCAGTCAATACCGCATTGAAGACTTCTAATAAATATTGGTTAAAAACACTCTGTAAGTCTTTATATAATTCAGCAGGTATTCCATCTGGACCTGTCGCCTTATTAATTTTTTGTCTATTTATAGCCCTAATTAATTCAGACATATTTATCTCCTCATTTAACATAGATTTCATTTCCTCCGGTATTTTTGGCAGCTCTGCCTTTACCAAATATTCTGTTATCTGTTCCATACTTCTTCCCTCCTTACTCCTATATAAATGTTCATAAAACCTCTGAGCAATGCCCCTTTTTAGATTCTCCTCCCCCTGGATTTCTCCATTTTCATCTATCAGATTAGTAATCCATGATTTCTCTTTCTGTTTTCTTAATTTATACGCTAGCCATCGTCCCGATTTATTTGCATGCTCAAAATTCTTTTGGTTAGCTGCCTGTAATTTTTGTGCATATTTTTCTGATTCCTCTAAATTGAGTTTATGTTTAATTAAATCCATTTTTATTTTCAATCCTTTATTTCCGGGGTCTCTCTGGAGTAGTATTTCCGCCTGCTTATAGTTTGCTTCAAGCCTTATCTTATATTGCTGTTTCTCTTTATTTCTCTTAGCCGTATATAAGATAATAACCCCCCTCAAATATGCTTTAGCCGTATCCCAAAGATTCTGCAGAGATGTATCCTCGTTATTATTCACTTGAAAGAAAAGATACATTTCTTTCTCCATACTTTCTCTGAATTCTTTTTCATTAAGAATACCTCTTTGAAAAGTCCATCTTGACCTATATCTTTGACCTTTCAAACGTAAACTTATCGGATTATGGTCAGCCCAGAGACTGGGCTCTATATCTATTTTATGTATTTCTGAAATTAATTCTTTAGTACACCACAGCATATCTATTCTGGTCCATGATTTGTGTCTGCTGGAATAATACGTATAGTCCCCCTTTTCACGATTCTTCTCTCTCCAAACATCCTGTAAGCTAAGATCCCTACACATCTCAAAGAAAATTTTTGGTAATTTTTTTTTTATATCCTTTCAATACCTCTGTGCCTTTATGGTCCTTGGTTTTATCAGAAATCACATTGAAATCTCCAATTATACAGAGACCATCTCCCTCCATATCTCTTAGCCTATTGTATAAAATTTTAAAAAAGGATACTTGAGCGCCATTTGGAGCATATATTACAACAAAAATTATATTCTTTTTATTAAGTTTAACATCAACAATCAGAACCCTACCTTCTTTATCACTATATATTTGTTTCGAAGTTATCTTCTGTTTAATTTGTTTGCACTCTATAAGTCTCATCCATTTCAACAATCATATCTTCTTTTTCTCTGTCCAAGACTCCTGCTAGCAAGCCAGCCATCTTATCTGGAAGATCTTCTCCTCTTTCTTCAGTGACATTTTGAAACCTGAGATATTGGGACGCCTTCTCTGCTTCCAATAGTATCACCGCTGTCATTAGCTCTTTATCAGCCTCCATCAAATTTTTCCCCATCTCTTCCACTTTCTTTTCTTCATCGTCCAGTCTTTGTTCCACAACCACCAATTTCTGTTCATTTTTAACAGTTTGCTGCTGAAAAACTTCAAGCCTGCCATCCATCGCCTGAATCTTCTCCCTCATTTCTCCTGTAACATTTCTAACTGCTTCCAGTTCCATTTTAATTTCTTCATGATTCTTCATCATAACTTCCTGGATAGCCTGCATCATTACTTGTAGTTCTTTAAGTGGATTGGGGCTTTCTTTTAAAAGCATAACATCCAGTGATTTTTGAGTCATTGGACTGGAGCCTTGAACTGCATTTTTCTTCCCACTGCCGATCTTCGCTAAATTTGGATTGCTTGCCATTTTAAATAGGCTCTCCCACCACTTATTTTTCTTCCAAAATGTCCGCTTTGTAATTCCCTCTTTCCATTCCTCCACTTTCACCAGCTAATCCGCTCAGCAGGCAGAAACAAAACCCAGAAAAAAACAGAGTTCTTAACAGAAGTAAAAGTGAAAGTTACTTTCTATCCTTTTATGCGGTTTAAAGCGTCAAGTCTTTAAATCCAAACAGCCTGGTTCCTCCACGCCAGCCCTTTCCAGGCGTTCTTCCTGTCACTTTGACTCGCCGCTATCTTTCCACTCCTTCAACTTCTCTCTTTCCAGACTTTCCCTTTCCACAGGTTTCCCTCCAGTGCGTCTTCCATAAACAAACAAAGGGTAAAGTTCTGGGGAAGACAGTTTAGTCAGATCTGATTTACCGTTGTTCAGCTAGTCTCTCGCTTGCTTTGTCCAGCTGACAGCTTCAGCGGCCATTAAGGCCGTCTTCTTTCCGATCCGCTCGGTCCTGGGTTAGTCTGCCATCCCTCGTCAGTCACCACCACCGACAGAGCAGCAGATCGCCCACACCTTCGGAAGCCCCCACAAGGCTTCTTTTGATTCTAAAGAACCCCGCGGACCTGGAACAAGCGTTCGGCAATGCCGGAGAATACCATCCACAACACCGTTATCTCTGACAGCTGGCCCCGCCCCCCCATGTTTTCTGGTAAAATACATGGGAAAATCCCATTGGAGGAAAATTCCACTTAGGGTTAGGTTTATGTCACCATGAATTCATAGAGCAAAATGGACATCGCCAACAAACTGGGAGTGCTTGAGTATGGTTAGGAGGGCACTGACATTTCCAGGCTGACCTTTCCATGTTTCCTTGTAAAAGACATGGGAACATCCCATTGGAGGAAAATTCCACTTAAGGTTAGGGTTAGGTTACGATGAACTCCTAGAGCAAAATGGACATCGCCATCAAATTCAGAGTGCTTGGGTATGGTTAGGAGGGCAGTGACTTTTCTAGGCTGACCTTTCCATGTTTCCTGGTAAAATACATGGGAAAATCCCATTGGAGGAAAATTCCACTTATGGTTAGGGTTAGTTTACGATGAACTCATAGAGCAAAATGGACAGCGCCAAAAAACTCGGAGTTCTTGGGTATGGTTAGGAGGGTACTGTCTTTTCTAGGATGCCCTAGGTTTCCTGGTAAAATGCATGGAAAAATCCCATTGGAGGAAAATTCCACCAACAGTTAGGGTTAGGATACGATGAACTGATGGAGCAAAATGGACATTGCCAACAAACTCAGATTGCTTGCTTATGGTTAGGAGGGTAATAAATTTTCTAGTCTGCCCTATCTATGTTTCCTGGTAAAATACATGGTAAAATGCTATTGGAGGAAAATTCCACTTAGGGTTAAGGTTAGGTCACCATGAACCCATAGAGTAAAATGGACATCGCCAAAAAATTCAGAGTGCTTGGATATGGTTAGGAGGGCAGTGACCTTTCCCGGTTGCCCTATGAATGTTTCCCGATAAAATACATGGGAAAATCCCACTGGAGGAAAATTCCAGTTATGGTTACGGTTAGGTCACCATGAACTCATAGAGCAAAATGGACATCGTCAACAAACTCGGTGTGCTTCGGTATGGTTAGGAGGGTACTGACTTTTCCAGGCTGACCTTTCCATGTTTAGTGGTAAAATACATGGGAAAATCCGATTGGAGGAAAATTCCATTTAGGGTTAGAGATAGGTTACGATGAACTCATGGAGCAAAATGGACATTGCCAACAAACTCGGAGTGCTTGGGTATGGTAAGGAGGGCACTGACCTTTCTAGGCTGCCCTATGAATGTTTCCTGATAAAATACATGGGAAAATCCCATTGGAGAAAAATTCCACTTATCGTTAGGGTTAGTTTACGATGAACTCATAGAGCAAAATGGACATCGCCAACAAACTCGGAGTCCTTGAGTATGGTTAGGAAGGCACTGACCTTTCCAGGCTGACCTTTCCATGTTTCCTGGTAAAAGACATTGTCAGAATCCAAATATATTCCATCTCTAGTTATCAACTATGAAAACCCGCATTTGTGCCTGCTCTGGATTCTGTCATACGATGAAGGGAAGGGGGTGAACAAAGGGGCTTTATGGCCCTCACTTCCTTCAGCCTACTTCAAAGGGACTGGATGTGGATATCACCAAACGGACTAACAATAACAATGGGGGTCATTAGCTTTCATGTAATCCTTTTTGAAGTCTCCTCCTGGCAATGAGGAAAAGGGGGTGAGAATGTAATGCCTGGGATTGTCGCTGGGAGAAGGGGGTGATGGGGGTGTGGCTAATGGGGGATCCCTTAAAACCTTGAATGGGAGAGCTTGGACCCAAGTCCTGTCTAGAACGCCTACATCCAGCTTTCTCTTAATAAAGATGCCTGTTGGAAGAAATATTCCAGGAGTTCTGTCTTC
>NW_015390012.1:115739-118262 GCF_001527695.2 Protobothrops mucrosquamatus
TTTTGCTGGATATTCTGTTGCAAGCACTCTGGCAAGTTATCTTGGATTTATCTCTGTTTGCTGTGCATTATCAGTAAAGGCTTGGCAGGCAGCTACGAAGTTGCTGCCAAGAAATTCATTTGTCTTTGGCTGTGCCGAGCAGTTTTTCAGGCCTCGGCTGACTGGTTGGGGGGTGTGGGTCGGACGGGGGACAGAACACGGGACCACAAACCTCGGTGGTCAATGGACGTTGGAAAGAAAGGAGAGTGGGGAAAGAAATCAAGAAAGGTGACTCTGAGACAGGGCCCCAAACAACCAGAATGGAAGCAGGAGATGGAGAAATCCCTGCACGCAAGTGAAGAGGAGGGGAGCTGGGCACCGTACTCGGGCTGGATCCTAGAGAAAGCAATCGACCTAATGAAGCGAACTCTCAGCTCCCTAGGAGAGGGGAATCCTGAGCCCTACGCCCACCCCAGCTCCTGGAGCCGCAAAGGGAGAGACAACGAAGGGGAAGTGGAACCTGCAGCCCCGGGGACATCTACTGATCCAGTAGTCCCCACTCTCCGCCAAACCACAGATGGAAATCCGAATGGAAGAGACTACCACCGAGAACGAAGGCACCGATCCATTCAAAGACGTCCGCCGCTGGAGGTGAAATTCAAAGGGGAGCCAACACGCTTGGGATTCTTCCTGACCCAAGTCCTCAGCTACATGGAGGAATACGGGCAGGACATCCCCAGCGACAAAGCCCGTATCCGGATTGTGCAATCTGCCTTAGACGGGCCGGCCACAGATTGGGTGGTGAACTTGCACGACTCCAATGCCCCAGAGCTCAACGACTTCAACCGTTTTATGTCCTCCCTGAGAAGACGATTTGAGGACCCCCTGGCTGATCGCAAAGCCCGCGAAAGGATAAAAACGATGAGGCAAGGCAAACGCCTGGTAGCCGAATATACACAAGAATTCCGGGCCATTGCCAGCAAACTGAACTGGCCAGAAGACATCCTCCTTAGCCATTTCAAAGACGGACTAAATTATGACTTATATGATGCTTGCCTGCCCCGAGGGGACCCACACCAACTCGAGGAATGGTACGTCTTGGCAGAGGAAGCAGAGATCGACCTACTGAGGAGGCACCGCCGAGGAAAACAATGGAGCCGCTCATCGCCTGAGCTGACACGCGAACCAGTGAAACCATTGGCCACGGCCAAGAAGCAACCAGGGTGTTTCAAGTGTGGGAAAGAAGGGCACCGAGCTGTAGAATGCCGCTCAAGAGCCACCCAACACAACCCAAACAAATCACCGGCCAGTAACTCCAGAAAGCCTCCAGCTAAGCCAAAAGAACCTGCCATGAGAATGATGGAAGCTGTGGAATCCCCCACCTCTGCTCAGCAGGGGGAAAGAACCCCAGCCTACACCGCAGGGCCGGTGGACGCCTCAGATGACAGCTCGGAGGGCGAACCCCTGGTAAGTGGACGTATCGCACCCATCCTCAAGACAGTGACTATATTCATCCCCCCCATGGCCGAAGCCGTGAGGGTGAGAGCATTAATAGACTCTGGCTGCACCCGCTGCCTCATTAGCCCAACGCTAGTGGGGAACCTGGGCATTCCGTCGAGGAGACTGGAACAACCCATCTCATTTGGCCAGTTAGATGGGTCCATAGCAGGGGGGGTGCCAGCTACCCTAGCCACTTTACCAATACACCTCTCCCTGGGCAAACATGAGGAGGACATAACGTTTGTGGTGACCCCAAGCATGGAATGCCCAATGATCTTAGGGATGGAATGGTTACAAAAATGGAACCCCTGGATAAATTGGAGGACGGCAGAAATCAAATTCCCGAAGGGGGACCCTATGGACTTAAAATACCAAGGGGGGCTACTGGAATCAAAAACAGAAAAAGCATCCATGGGAGAGGAAAAGGGACTACCAGAAATACCAGAGGAATACAGAGACCTTGCTGAAGTTTTCAGTGAGGAGAGGGCGGATGAGCTCCCCCCCACACACCGACCCACAGACTGTGCCATTGAATTCAAACCTGGGGCAAAACTCTCGAAGCCCAGATTATACTCCATGAGCCCAAAAGAGAAGGAGGAAATGGAAAGATTCATAAAGAAAAACCTAGAAAGGGGGTTCATTGATCCAGCCAAGCCTAAAGTGGCTGCCCCGGTCCTTTTTAGGGAAAAGAAGGACGGCTCTTTATGCTTATGCGTGGATTATAGGGCCCTGAATACAATCAGTGAAAGCAATCTATACCCTCTGCCTCTCATGAAAGACATGTTGTCACACCTCTCGAAAGAGAAAAATTTTCTAAACTAGACCTAAGGGAAGCTTACTATCGCGTGAGAATCAAGGAAGGGGATGAATGGAAGACTGCATTTAACTGCCCCATGGGGTGCTACCAATTCAAAGTCTTGCCATTTGGATTACAAGGGGGCCCCGCAGTATTTATGCAATTAATCAATGACGTTCTAAGGGAGCACCTATTTAAGGGGGTCCTTGTTTACTTAGACGACATTCTTATCTTCACCGAATCAAAAG
>NW_015390012.1:121042-123425 GCF_001527695.2 Protobothrops mucrosquamatus
CCTGGGATTGTCGCTGGGAGAAGGGGGTGACGGGGGTGTGGCTAATGGGGGATCCCTTAAAACCTTGAATGGGAGAGCTTGGACCCAAGTCCTGTCTAGAACGCCTACATCCAGCTTTCTCTTAATAAAGATGCCTGTTGGAAGAAATATTCCAGGAGTTCTGTCTTCTTAAGATGCAAAGTGGGGTGGGTCCTTACAGACATGGGAAAATCCCATTGGAGGAAAATTTCACTTGGGGTTAGGGTTAGGTTAAGATGAACTCATAGATCAAAATTGACATCGCCAATAAATACAGAGTGCGTGGGTATGGTTAGGAGGGCAGTGACTTTCCTAGGGTGACATTTCCATGTTTCCTGGTAAAATACATGGGAAAATCCTATTGGAGGAAAATTCCACTTAGGTTTAGGGTTAGGTCACCATGAACTCCTAGAGCAAAATGGAAATCACCAACAAACTCAGAGTGCTTCGGAATGGTTAGGAGAGTACTTATTTTTCCAGGCTGACCTTTCCATGTTTCCTGGTAAAATACATGGGAAAATCTCATTGGAGGAAAATTTCATTTAGGGTTAGAGATAGGTTACGATGAACTCATGGAGCAAAATGGACATTGCCAACAAACTCAGAGTGCTTGGGTATGGTAAGGAGGGCAGTGACCTTTCCAGGCTGCCCTATGAATGTTTCCTGATAAAATACATGGGAAAATCCCATTGGAGGAAAATTACACTTATGATTAGGGTTACTTTATGATGAACTTATAGATCAAAATTGACATCGCCAATAAATTCAGAGTGTGTGGGTATGGTTAGGAGGGCAGTGACTTTTCCAGGAAGACCTTTCCATGTTTCCTGGTAAAATACATGGGAAAATCCTATTGGAGGAAAATTCCACTTAGGGTTAGGATTAGGTCACCATGAACTCATAGAGCAAAATGGGCATCACCAACAAACTTGGTGTGCTTCGGTATGGTTAGGAGGGTACTGAGTTTTCCAGGCTGACCTTTCCATGTTTAGTGGTAAAATACATGGGAAAATCCCATTGGACGAAAATTCCACTTAGGGTTAGGGTACGATGAACTCATAGAGCAAAATGGAACTTGGCCAACAAACCAAGAGTCCTTGGGTATGGTTAGGAGGGCAGTGACTTTTCCAGGCTGACCTTTCCATGTTTCCTGGTAAAAGACATGGGAACATCCCATTGGAGGAAAATTCCACTTAGGGTTAGGGTTAGGTTACGATGAACTCCTAGAGCAAAATGGCCAACAAACCAAGAGTGCTTGGGTTAGGGTTAGGAGGGTACTGTCTTTTCTAGGCTGCCCTTAATATGTTTCCTGGAAAAAGACATGGGAAAATCCCATTGGAGGAAAAGTCAGCCGGGAAAAGTCACTGCCCTCCTAACCATACCTAAGCACTCTGAATTTTGTGGCGATGTCCATTTTGCTCTAGGAGTTCATCGTAACCTAACCCTAACCCTAAGTGGAATTTTCTTCCAATGGGATTGTCCCATTTGTTTTACCAGGAAACATGGAAAGGTCAGCCTGGAAAAGTCAGTACCCTCCTAACCATACCCAAGCACTCCTGGTTTGTTGGCGATGTCCATTTTGCTCTATGAGTTCTTCGTAACCTAACCCTAACCCTAAGTGGAATTTTCCTCCAATGGGATTTTCTCATGTATTTTACCACTAAACATGGAAAGGTCAGACTGGAAAAGTCAGTACCCTCCTAACCATTCCGAAGCACTCCGAGTTTGTTGGCGATGCCCATTTTGCTCTATAAGTTCATGGTGACCTAACCCTAACCCTAAGTGGATTTTTTCTCAAAAGGGATTTTCCCATGTCTTTTTCCAGGAAACATGGAAAGGTCAGCCTGGAAAAGTCACTGCCCTCCTAACCATACACAAGCACTCCCAGTTTGTTGGCGATGTCCATTTTGCTCTATGAGTTCATGGTGACCTAACCCTAACCCTAACTAGAATTTTCCTCCAATGGGATTTTCCCATGTATTTTACCAGGAAACATGGAAAGGTCAGCCTGGAAAAGTCAGTGCCCTCCTAACCATTCCCAAGCACTCCGAGTTTGTTGGCGATGTCCATTTTGCTCTATGGGTTCATGGTGACCTAACTCTAACCCTAAGTTGAATTTTCCTCCAATAGGATTTTCCCATGTCTTTTACCAGGAAACATGGAAAAGTCAGCCTGGAAAAGGCAGTGCCCTCCTAACCATTCCCAAGCACTCCGGGTTTGTTGGCGATGTCCATTTTGCTCTATGGGTTCATGGTGACCTAACCGTAACCCTAAGTGGAGTTTTCCTCCAATGGGATTTTCCCATGTCTTTTACCAGGAACCATGGAAAGGTCAGCCTGGAAATGTCAGTGCCCTCCTAACCATA
>NW_015390012.1:126170-129337 GCF_001527695.2 Protobothrops mucrosquamatus
ATTTGAACTATTGTAGAATTAGTTCTGTCCCACAATTGCATTTGAACTTTGAGGGAAACAGTTGGAAAGAAGAAACTGGTTATCTATGGACTTAAGGCACTTGTTAATAACTTTACTATGCTGATATATTTCCTTAGTTTAATAACTGTCAAGATGGTTCTTTTAAAAGCCTCAAGGTTTTCAATATTTATCTGCAATACTAAAAGAACAGGGGACTCTCAGAGGCTCCATATTATAATTTAACAAGATAGTTGAAAGGGCTTGACCAGGACGAAGTTCTCAGGTGACTAGTGCTATCTATGTTTCCTGGTAAAAGACATGGGAAAATCCCATTGGACGAAAATTTCACTTAGGGTTAGGGTTAGGTTACGATGAACTCATAGAGGAAAATTGACATCGCCAACAAATTTAGAGTGCGAGGGTATGGTTAGGAGGGAAGTGACTTTTCAAGGCAAAATTGACATCGCCACCAATTTCAGAGTGCTTGGGTATGGTTAGGAGGGCAGTGACTTTTTCCGGCTGAACTTTCCATTTTTCCTGGTAAAATACATGGGAAAATCCCATTGGAGGAAAATTCCACTTAGGGTTAGGGTTAGGGTTAGGTTAAGATGAACTCATAGAGCAAAATGGACATAGCTAACAAATACAGAGTGCTTGGGTATGGTTAGGAGGGTACTGACTTTTCCAGGCTGACCTTTCCATGTTTCCTGGAAAAAGACATGGGAAAATCCCATTGGAGGAAAAGTCATCCGGGAAAAGTCAATGCCCTCCTAACCATACCCACGCACTCTGAATTTGTTGGCGATGTCCATTTTGCTCTATGAGTTCTTCGTAACCTAACCCTAACACTAAGTGGAATTTTTCTCAAATGGGATTTTCCCATGTCTTTTTCCAGGAAACATGGAAAGGTCAGCCTGGAAAAGTCACTGCCCACCTAACCATACCCAAGCACTCCCAGTTTGTTCGCGATGTCCATTTTGCTGTATGGGTTCATGTTGACCTAACCCTAACCCTAAGTGGAATTTTCCTCCAATGGGATTTTCCCATGTATTTTACCAGGTAACATGGAAAGGTCAGCCTGGAAAAGCCAGTGCCCTCCTAACCATATCCAAGCAATCCTGGTTTCTTGGCGATGTCCATTTTGCTCTATGAATTGTTCGTAACCTAACCCTAACCCTAAGTGGAATTTTCCTCCAATGGGATTTTCCCATGTATTTTACCACTCAACATGGAAAGTTCAGCCTGGAAAAGTCAGTACCCTCATAACCATTCCGAAGCACTCCAAGTTTGTTGGCGATGTCCATTTTGCTCTAGGAGTTCATCGTAACCTAACCCTAACCCTAAAGTGGAATTTTCCTCAAATGGGATTTTCCCATGTCTTTTACCAGGAAACATGGAAAGGTAAGCCTGGAAAGGTCAGTGCCTTCCTAACCATGCCCAAACACTCCGAGTTTTTGGCGATGTCCATTTTGCTCTATACGTTCATCGTAACCTAACCCTAAGAGGAATTTTCCTCCAATGGGATTTTCCCATGTATTTTACCAGGAAACATGGAAAGGTCAGCCTTGAAAAATCATTACCCTCCTAACCATTCCGAAGATCTCCGAGTTTGTTCGCAATGTCCATTTTGCTCTATGAGTTCTTCGTAACCTAACCCTAACCCTAAGTGGAATTTTCCTCCAATGGGATTTTCCCATGTATTTCACCACTAAACATGGAAAGATCAGCCTAGAAAAGACAGTACCCTCCTAACCATACCCAAGCATTCTGAGTTTGTTGGTTATGTCCATTTTGCTCTATGAGCTCATGGTGACCTAACCCTAACCCTAAGTGGAATTTTCCTCAAATGGGATTTTCCCATGTATTTTACCAGGAAACATGGAAAGGTCAGCCTGGAAAGGTCAGTGCCTTCCTAACCATACCCAAACACTCCATGTTTGTTGGCAATGTCCACTTTGCTCTACGGGTTCATGGTCACTTAACCCTAACCCTAAGTGGAATTTTCCTCTAATGGGATTTTCGCATGTATTTTACCACTAAACATAGATAGGGCAGACTAGAAAATTAATTACCCTCCTAACCATACCCAGGCACTCCAAGTTTGTTGGCAAAGTCCATTTTGCTCAATACGTTCATCGTAACCTAACCCTAACCCTAAGTGGAATTTTCCTCCAATGGGATTTTTCCATGTATTTTACCAGGAAACATGGAAAGGTCAGCCTGGAAAAGTCAGTACTCTCCTAACCATTCCGAAGCACTCCGAGTTTGTTGGCAATGTACATTTTGTTCTATGGGTTAATGGTGACCTAACCCTAACCCTAAGTGGAATTTTCCTCCAATGAGATTTTCCCATGTCTTTTACCAGGAAACATGGAAAGGTCAGCCTGGAAATGTCACTGCCTTCCTAACCATACCCAAGCACTCCCAGTTATTTGGCGATGTCCATTTTACTCTATGGGTTCATGGTGACGTAACCCTAACCCTAAGTAGAATTTTCCTCCAATAGGATTTTCCGATGTATTTTACCAAGAAAAATGGAAAGGTCAGCCTGGAAAAGTCAGTGCCTTCCTAACCATAACCAAGCACTCCGAGTTTGTTTGTGATATCCATTTTGCTCTATGGGTTCATGTTGACCTAACCCTAACCCTAAGTAGAATTTTCCTTCAATGGGATTTTCCCATGTATTTTATCGGGAAAAAATCATAGGGCAGCCTGGAAAGGTCAGTGCCCTACTAACCATACCCACGCACTCTGAATTTATTGGCGATGTCAATTTTGATCTATGAGTTCATCGTAACGTAACCCTAACCCTAAGTTGAATTTTCCTCCAATGAGATTTTCCCATGTCTTTTACCAGGAAAAATGGAAAGGTCAGCCTGGAAAAGTCAGTGCCTTCCTAACCATAACCAAGCACTCCGAGTTTGTTTGCGATATCCATTTTGCTCTATTTATTTATTTATTTATTTATTTTATTTTATTTAATCCCATTTATACCCCGCCCTTCTCCCGAGGGACTCAGGGCGGCTTACAGGTAAATAAAAACAGTACAATACAATAAATATCTCTAAAAGCCAAATTAAAATATATATTAAATAACCTGTATTAAGTTAATATTATAAAATCCCTTTAAAATCCCTATAAAATCCCCCCCTAGGCCAATCCCGCTT
>NW_015390012.1:131059-132625 GCF_001527695.2 Protobothrops mucrosquamatus
TTGCGTGCCTTCTCTGAGGGGGCCAGAGTTTCGCCCCCTATAGTCAGCGATGGGATCAGCTGACTATGCCGAGGCGCTGGCATCCACAGCCACTCGGTCTTGGAAGGGTTGAGTCTGAGTCTGTTCCTCCCCATCGTAACCTATCCCTAACCCTAACTGGAATTTTCCTCCAATGGGATTTTCCCAGATATTCTACCAGGAATATCTACTTAGGGTTAGGTCAACATGAACCCATAGAGCAAAATGAACATCGCCAAAAAACTGGGAGTGCTTGGGTATGGTTAGGAGGGAAGTGACTTTTCCATTCTGACCTTTACATGTTTCCTGGTAAAATACATGGGAAAATCCCATTTGAGGAAAATTCCACTTAGGGTTAGGGTTACGTCACCATGAACTCATAGAGCAAAATGGACATCGCCAACAAACTCTATGAGCTCATCGTGACCTAACCCTAACCCTAAGTGGATTTTTCCTCCAATGGGATTTTCCCATGTATTTTTCCAGGAAACATGGAAAGGTCAGCCTGGAAAAGTCAGTGCTCTCCTAACCATACCCAATCACTCCGAGTTTTTTGGCGATGTTTATTTTTCTCTATGGGTTCATGGTGATGTAACCCTAAGTGGAATTTCCCTCCAATGGGATTTTCCCATGTCTTTTACCAGGAAACATGGAAAGGTCAGCCTGGAAGAATCAGTTCCCCCCTAACCATACCGAAGCACTCCTGGTTTGTTGGCGATTTCCATTTTGCTCTATGAGTTCATGGTGACCTAACCCTAACCCTAAGTAGAATTTTCCTCCAATAGGATTTTACCATGTATTTTACCAGGGAAGATATATAGGGCAGACTAGAAAATTTATTACCCTCCTAACCATAACCAAGCACTCTGAGTTTGTTGGCAATGTCCATTTTGCTTCATGAGTTCATCGTACCCTAACCCTAACCATTTGTGGAATTTTCCTCCAATGGGATTTTCCCAGGTATTTTACCAGGAAATATAAGGCATCCTAGAAAAGACAGTACCCTCCTAACCGAGTTTTTTGGCAATGTCCATTTTGCTCTATGGGTTCATGGTGACCTAACCCTATCCCTAAGTGGAATTTTCCTCCAATGGGATTTTCCCATGTCTTTTACCAGGAAACATGGAAAAGTCAGCCTGGAAGAATCAGTGCCCTCCTAACCATACCCAAGCACTCTGAAATTGGTGGCGATGTCCATTTTGCTCTATGAGTTCACCGTAACCTAACCCTAACCCTAAGTGGAATTTTCCTCCAATGGAATTTTCCCATGTCTTTTACCAGGAAACATGGAAAGGTCAGCCTGGAAAAGTCAGTGCCCTCCTAACCATACCCAAGCACTCCTGGTTTGTTGGCGATGTCCATTTTGCTCTATGAGTTCCTGGTGACCTAACGCTAACCCTAAGTAGAATTTTCCTCCAATAGGATTTTACCATGTATTTTACCAGGAAACATATATAGGGCAGACTAGAAAAGTTATTACCCTCCTAACCATAACCAAGCACTCTGAGTTTGTTGGCAATGTCCATTTTGCTCCATGAGTTCATCGTA
>NW_015390013.1:0-6700 GCF_001527695.2 Protobothrops mucrosquamatus
TCTCTCTCTCTCTCTCTCTCTCTCTCTCTCTCTCTCTCTCTCTCTCTCTCTCTCTCTCCCTCTCTCCCTCTCTCTCTCTCTCTCTCTTCTATCTATCTATCTATCTATCTATCTATCCATCCATCCACCATCCAGTGGTGGGATTCAAATATGTGAACAACCGGTTCTCTGCGTGGATGCCGCTTCCGGAAGTCCATTCTGGGCCTGGACAACAAAAAAATAGCTACTGGTTCTGCCGAAGTGGTGTGAATCCCACCACTCTATCTATCTATCTATCTATCTATCTATCTATCTATCTATCTATCTATCTATCTATCTATCTATCTATCTATCTATCTATCTATCTATCTATCTATCTATCTATCTGTGTCTGTCTGTCTGTCTGTCTGTCTGTCGATCCGTCCATCCATCCATCCATCTCTCTCTCATCTCTCTCCATCTCTCTCATCCATATCTATCTATCTATCTATCTATCTATCTATCTATCTATCTATCTATCTATCTATCTATCTATCTATGTCTATTTACCTATCTTTCTATCATCTGTCTTGTCTATCTTTCTATCTTCTCCAGAAGCGGTGAATGCTCCAACACTGGAAGTTTTTAAGAAGAGACTGGACAGCCATTTGTCCAAAATGGTATAGGGTTTCTTGCCTAAGCAGGGGGTTGGACTAGATGACCTCCAAGGTCCTTTTCAACTTTATTATTGTTGTTATTATTATTATTGTTATTATTATCTATCATTTATCTTTCTAGCAATCATCTCTCTCTCACACACACACAAAGACTTTCACTTATCTATCATTGTTTGTCTATTTATAAATCATCTGTCTTGTCTATTTATCTATCATCTATCTTTCTGTCTTTCTAGGTTCCTTTTTAACATCTTTCTTTCTGTCATCCCTCTTATTTATCTCAATCTATCTCTCCATATCTCTCATCTCTGTTATCTATCTACTATCTCTATCTGTCTATCATCTATCTATCATCTGACTATCATCCCTCTGTCTCTGCCTCTGTCTTTGTCTATCATCTGTCTATCATCTGTCTCTCTGTCTATCTAATTGATCAATAATCTATCGAATCTTGTCTATTTTCTTTCTTTTCCATCCTTCCTTCCTTCCATCTCCATACCTACCTACCAACAGCTACCTACTTATCTATCATCTATCCCAGTGGTGGCGAACCTATGGCACGGGTGCCAGAGGCGGCACTCAGAGCCCTCTCTGTGGGCACACGCACCATCGCCCCAGTCCTAGGCCTTCAGCTGGGTTTTACAAAACCTTTTCACTTTAGGCCTCCGCCGCTGTATGCAAAAAAAAAAGGTTCAGTCAATTTCAACTTCTTGTGGGGAAAAAAAATCTTGCAAAGTTGGAATTGATTGATTTAACTTTTTAGTCCCACCCAGTCTGTCATTACCACTGCAGCCACACCCAGTCAATTGGCCACGCCCAGCCAATGGGCCACACCCACCCGGCACTCGACGATGCATAAGTGGGTTTTGGGTTGCAGTTTGGGCACTCAGTCTCTAAAAGGTTCGCCATCACTGATCTATCCTCTCCCTATTTAGGGTCTGATTAAGGTTAGCGCCCTCAAAGACTGTTTTGCAGCATCTTAGTTCGTCTTATCATTATTTACCCCGTTTCCAGCCGCCATCCTAAAGGGCTATAAAAGTTCTGCGCAGACAACAGGTAATTCATCTGGGTCCTGAATGATCACAACGAACAGATTTACAGGTAGTTCCAAACCACCTCAAGTCTCTTTTCTGCTAAACTAATCACCTCTTTTCCTCCTTTGTACACCTTCTCAGAGGCGCGCAGGCTGCAAAACCAATTTCCCCAAGTGTTCGCTCAACACCAAGAGTTTAATTGCCATCTTCTATTTCCATGGCCATTAAGCACAGGCCAGGGAGGGTTATTTGTCTGGATTCAATCTTCCCAAACCAAGTGGGCCTCTTCTTGAAAAAAAAAGCCAATTCAGCTGATTCCTCCAGAAATATTGTTGATAAGCCATTGTGTAACTACAACAATGGGAATCAACTCCGACCACACAGCCCCGTTTCGCTCATTATGGTAAATTGTGTTAGGAAGCCACGTTGGTGAACTCTCCGCAACAGGGGTGAGAGTGTATCTCAGGGAAGGAGAGGAAGAATTAATTAGGATGAACCCAACAAAAGGAGCTGATTGGGAGTTTTGCAAAAAAAAAAAAAAAAAAAAAAGGAATTGTAGGTTTCAAGACCCGTTCCTTTAAAATTCATTATTACGAGAAACTCGGAGTGATGGTTTCCTTCCAGTCCGTGTTGCTTTCACCTCTTGGAATTTTATTTTATTTATTATTCATGATGACCCTTGTCACTCAGGGATAGAATAACAGAATAACAAAGTTGGAAGGGACCTTGGAGGTCTTCTAGTCCAACCCCCCCCCCACTCAAGCAAGAAACCCTATACGGTTTCAGACAAATGGCTGTCCAATCTCGTCTTGAAAACCTCCAGTGATGGAGCACCCACAATTTATCATAATTTGTTACCTTACCCAGTTAATTATAGAACATAGAATAATAGGGTTAGAAGGGACCTTGGACTAGTCTAGTCTAGTCTAGTCTAGTCTAGTCTAGTCTAGAGTAGAGTAGAGTAGAGTAGAGTAGAGTAGAGTAGAATAGAATAGAATAGAATAGAATAGAATAGAATAGAATAGAATAGAATAGAATAGAATAGAATGGAATGGAATGGAACGGAACGGAACGGAACGGAACGGAACAGAACAGAATAGAATAGGACCTTGGAGGTCTTCTAGTCCAGCCCCTCACTCAAGCAGGAGAACCTACACCATCTCAGACAAGTGACTGTCCAGTCTCTTCTTTAAAACCTCCACTGATGGAGTGCCCACGATTTCTGGAGGCAAGTTGTTCCACTGGTTAATTATCCTCACTGTTAGAATAGAATAGAGCTAGAAGGGATCTTGGAGGTCTTTTAGTCCAGCCCCCCATTCAAGCTGGAGAACTGTCCTATACCATTTCAGACAAGCGACTGTCTAGCCTCTTCTTAAAAACCTCCAGTGATGGAGCACCCACAATGTCTGAAGGCAAGCAGTTCCACTGGTTAATTGTCCCCCCTGTTAGGAACTTTCTCCTTTGGTCTGAAATGGTATAGAGTTGAGCGGGGGGGGGGGGTGGTGGAGTTCCTTGAAGACTGTCTCAGAAGATACCAGACTGGTTTGGTTGTTAAAAGTTACTCGTTGAGCATCAAAAAAAACCAAAACACTGGGGTGGAACGTGTCCATCAAGTTGATCTCAGATCATTCTTTGGCCAGGAAAAAAAAAATGGCCATAAGTGAGAAGGAGATATTTACTTTTGATGCTTTTTCACTATTGACCTCTGGCCAGCCTATCACCCACAAACAATCTCCTTTCCCTCTAATTACTTGCATTTCGAATTTAATTGAGAGAGCAACTTTGGCATAAATATTAATTAGGCACAAATGTATGCAGATAGGTCAGGGGGAGCCACTTCAAGTGGAAGAAAAGAAGGCGTGATTCCTCCTTTTTCTTCCATTCTCCCATTAAATTCTCCCTCCCCCTTTCTCCAGCTTCTTCACTGCTTCCTAAAAACCCAGGTTTTGCATTCTCTTTCTCTCTCTTTTTTTCAATCTTCTCCATGACATCTTCAGGCCACACTTGGAATACTGCATCCAGTTTTGGTCACCACGATGTAAAGAAGATGTTGAGACTCCAGAAAGAGTCCAGAGAAGAGCAACGAAGATGATTAGGGGACTGGAGGCTAAAACATATAAGGAAAGGTTGCTGGAATTGGGTATGTCTAGTTTAATGAAGAGAAGGATGAGAGGGGGACATGATAGCAGTGTTCCAGTATTTGAGGGGCTGCCACAAAGAAGAGGGAGTCAAGCTATTCTCCAAGGCGCCTGAAGGCAGGACGAGAAGCAACGGATGGAAACTGATCAAGGAGAGAAGCAACCTGGAACTAAGGAGAAACTTCCTGACAGTTAGAACAATTAACCAGTGGAACAACCTGCCTCCAGAAGTTGTGAATGCTCCAACACTGGAGTTTGTTAAGAAGAGACTGGACAGTCATTTGTCTGAAATGGTGTAGGGTTTCCTGCCTGACCAGGGCGTTGGACTAGATGACCTCCAAGATCACTTCCAACTTTATCATTATTATTATTATTATTATTAACTTCTTCAAAGGGTGATCTAATTCAGGGGAAATCCTACCAGAATTGGAATCTGTTAGTATTGTTGTTTACAATCATAGAATCCTAGGGCTGGAAAGGACTGTGGGAAGAATCCAGAGAAAGAAATATTTTGGGAATTATTAAAAAGGCAGAATATATTTCCCTAAAGGAATAATGGAGAAGATTTTTAAAAAGATAGAAACCAGCCTCCAGAAATCAGCTCCATCCCCTAGACAGAGGCCAGCTTTTAGAAATGCAAATTCAATAATCCATTCAGGAAGATTGAGGCCAAGAAACTAGAAGCTATGAGATTAGGAAGACAAAGACCTCTAAAATCTACATACCCTACCCAAACTCTAAAAGACATGACCTTTGGGGACATAATAGGATTAACCCACCAATACCAAAAGTCATAGAATAGAATAGAATAGAATAGAATAGAATAGAATAGAATAGAATAGAATAGAATAGAATAGAATAGATATATATCAATACCACTCAGACTCAGGTCAAAGTACATGACACAGGAAATACAAAGCCTCAAACAGGAACAGGAAACAACCTCAAGAACCCCAGAAGGTATAAAAACCCACCACACCCTGCTACACGTGGTCAGTTTTTCCAGAGCCATCTTTCTGTCTGGCTCTGCTCTTCAATAAACTATAGCTTTCTTTCTAAAGCAGTCTCCATTTTGTTTATTCCCAGCTTGGACTGGAGCCTGATGAAGATTTTTCTTTCAACAGGACTTTGGAGTTCTTCTCATCCAAGACAGAAGTCCTCATAATCAATTGAAATATAATCAATTTCTTGTTAAGTCACTGAAGTCTGGATAATAGACCCAGGATGGAATTTTGAGCAATAGCACGAAGGAAGATGTTTACCATTTTAGTTCAACATATTCCTCACTTTTCTTTTGAATCAAAGTTTGCTCTGGTTCTATCTATGATGTACCAAGTACCCAGTCCCCCAAAGAGTGGTGAGTCCTGACCTGACAAACACAACCTCTAATTTCTAAACATTTATTATTTACATTCCAAATGCCAAGGTTTTTGTAGACTCATATCTAGTTGAGATGTCATGGAATGATGGTTGAGAAGCTCTTTGTGTCACTCCCTCCTTGACATCAGATGCAACGATTGCTTAGCTACCCATCCACACAACACACTAAATCTGATGAACTTGTTGGCTTAGCTTAAGGGATGAATCTAGTCTTTCGATTCTTTATTGTTTGGTGTACTCTGTGAATCACCCCCAAAATGTTTTAATTCAGTCCCAAATTTTGAGTGTTGTGGGAACAGTGCCAGCTGGCTCTCTTCTCAAAGCTAAGAGCCAACACTAGAAAAGTGTTGACTTATGAGACATTTCTCATCCTTTCAGCCAGTTCCAGTTTCTTATTCAAACCAGAGGCCAGATTAAACTACTGGTAGGTCACCATCATACAGAGAGAGAGAGAGAGAGAGAGAGAGAGACAGACAGACAGACAGACAGACAGACAGACAGACAGACAGACAGACAGACAGACAGACAGACCATCCTTGTCTGTCTTTCTTGGTCTTTGTACTCCAGTTTGCTCCTCATGTTCTTCCCGGGCAGGACCTTGAGTAGGGGCTTGGACTACAAGACTTCCAAGGTCCCTTCCATCTCTTTTATTCTACTATTCTATTACTCTGCTATCCCAATCTCCATTTTCAAGACCTTTACAAACCTAGTCCACCTTAAATCTGGAATCAGCTCCCTCCCTCCCTCCTTTTTGAAATTTCTTCTCCTTGAAAAGGGGTAGGAAGACCTTTTCCCCTTAATTAGTGTGTCTGAGTCTGGTTGTCCCCCCCCCCTTCTTATTTAACTAATTGATGCACATTAAGAACAAGTTTCTTTTAATTATGGGTCTACAACGTGTTCTTGGTGATATCATAGAGCATTGTTTTAAATAGTTGCATGTGGTTTCTTCTAGCTGTTAATATTTATTCCACTGAGGGATCCTTGGGGCTCTCTGAGCTGGGTTGTTTTCTTGCAGACGTTTCATTACCCAACTAGGTAACATCATCAGTGCTAGAAGGGAGTGGAATTTAGGAAGGAAGGAAGGAAGGAAGGAAGGAAGGAAGGAAGGAAGGAAGGAAGGACTATGGGGTCCTGGGTTTCTCTGAGCTTGCTTGTTTTCTTGCAGACATTTCATTACCCAGCTAGGTAACATCATCAGTGTTAGAAGGGAGTGTTTGCTCTTGTCTGGTCCTACCAGCACTGATGATATTCTAGTTTGGATAATGAAATGTCTGCAAGGAAACCCTCAAGCTCAGACAGCACCAAGAACCCCACGGTCGTCGTCATCGTCGCCGTCGTCCTCCTCCTCCTCCTCTCCTCCTCCTCCTCCTCCTCCTCCTCCTCCTCCTCCTCCTCCTCCTCTCTATAAAACCCAACCTCTTCTAGCACCGATAATAATAATAATAATAATAATAATAATAATAATAATAATAATAATAATAATAATAATAATAATAATAATAGAGTTGGAAAG
>NW_015390013.1:7396-10624 GCF_001527695.2 Protobothrops mucrosquamatus
CCCTCCGTCCCTCCCTTCCTTCCTTCCTTCCTTCCTTCCTCCCTCTCTCCCTCCCTCCCTCCCTCAATTCCACTCCCTTCTAGCATTGATGATGTTACCTAGTTGGGTCCTGAAACGTCTGAGAGAAAACCGCCAAGCTCAGAGAGCACCAAGGACCCCCTCATTTCATCCCTGAGCTACCAAGATTCTCCTTCATCAGTATTTATTCACCGGGTCGTTAAGTTGTGAACTAATTTCATTGAACTGAATTTTATAATTGCTGTGTTTTTCTGCTTTGTACCAGACCTTGGTAAAGGCAGACAAATTATTGTTATTATTCCAGTTCAACTAATCAGGTGTCACAGCTGATGTTGGCTTGTTTTCTTCTTTGTGACTCAAGCTCTATTCAAGGTGACGTCTAATTATGTACAAGGTGTCACCCTTTGCAGTGGGCTGTCAAAAGGGGTTTCACATTTGGATAATTCAATTTTTCGTCTTTCGCACATGGTGCCCCAATAAATATTAGCAGCACCGTCATTACCTTCTAGTAAATTTTTGCTCTTTTTGCAAAAAGTTTTTTTCAGCATTACTGTCTCTTGGAATAGCTACATTAATAAACCGAACGTGGTTGTTTTCAATCACAGTAATGGATGACATGTAATGTTTCAGCTCTTGATCGGCCTGAATTTTTAAATCCATAGTATTTTTGTTGTCCTTTCAATGACTTTATCTGTGATTTCATGGACCCAGTACTTATTGATTGTGACAGAATATTGTGATATTGTGACAGATTGATTGGGATAGAATCAAGATCAGGTGAAGTGTTAATACCACTTTACAAGGCCTTGGTAAGGCCACACATGGAATACTGCATCCTGTTTTGGTCACCACAAGATAAAAAAGATGTTGAGACTCTAGAAAGAATGCAGAGAAGAGCAACAAAGATGATCAGGGGACTGGAGGCTAAAACTTACAAGGAACAGTTGCTGGAGTTGGGTATATCCAGTTTAATGAAGAGAAGGACTAGGGATGACATGATAGCAGTCTTCCAATATCTCAGGGGCTGCCACAAAGGAGTCAAGCTATTCTCCAAAGCACTGGAAGGCTGTTGTATTTGAAAAGATTGGACAACCGTTTGTCTGAAAGGGTATAGGGTTTCCTGCTTGAGCAGGGGTTGGACTAGAAGATCTTCAAGGTCCCTTCCCACTCTGTTATTCTATTCTATTCTATTCTATTCTATTCTATTCTATTCTATTCTATTCTACCCTACCCTACCCTACCCTACCCTACTCTATTCTATTTTCTATTAATCTGGGCTTTTTACATAAATGCCTGCATATGCCAGTATCTTCCCAACTCAATTGTGCTTTGTTTTGTAATCAGTCTGCATGATTTCAACATATCCAGTCAATACATGATCAACCGTTTCATCCTTATTGTGACACAATCAGTACTGACTCTATAAACTGGTCTGTTACATTTTTGCTCTGATGACATTTGAGCATAATGCTTGTTCTTGAGCATCAAAAGACATTCCTCTCGTTTCCTTGTTTAGTAGATCATTCTAATGCTCTAATGTTTAAAAAAATGTTCATGGAGCACTTCAGCTTTTCAATTTTCTCTCTTCATTGCAAGCTGAACTTATCATTAACAATATCATTGTCGTGTTGCTGTTTAGACAGTCTCTCAGATACTTCTTTATATATATAATTAATTTTTATAGGATTGGGGTTAAGGTTGGGGTTAGGGTTAAGATTTTTTAAAATAACATTCTTAATATTTAGCAAACAGCATGTTGTGTTGTCTGAGTTCATGTAATTAAAAAGCAATGAATAATAATTAATTTCTGTATTATCATAAACAATATGTTAGTTAATCGCTCAATAGTCTTCTTCTTACTAGTATATATTCAATGTTACATAGTACATATCACGTTCCTTTCTCTCTAACTCATTTCTCTAACCATTGATAAAAATTATCCCATGTTCTAAAGTACGCTGAGTCTTCTTTCTCTTTTATCTTTAATATCAATCTGTCCATTTCTGCACAGTCTAAAATTTTCTTAATTAGTTCTTCTTCCATTGGTAGGTTTTCATTTTTCCAATATTGGGCAAATACAATTCTTGCTGCAGTTAATACATGTAAAATTCAGTATATACAGTCTTTCTCATAGTTTGCTCCTGTGGGAAGTCAGCCCCCCCCCCCAGAGAAGGAAATATTAAAAGGGCAGAAAAATATATTTTCTCAAAAGATCTTAAAGAGGCAGAAAAGCATGCCCAGTTTTCTTAATAGCCCCCAGTCTGCCTCCCCCAAGCAGAAACCAGCTCTGTAGAAATGCAGATGTAAATAATCCAGGAAGGTTGGAGGCCCCCAGCTAGAAGATTAAGAAGACAAAGACACCTAAAATCTACATACTCCACCCAAACTTTAAGACAGGACATAATAAGATTAACACAGAGATACCAAAGGGCACACTCAGACTCAGGTCAAAGTTCATGCCACAGGAACAACTCCAAACAAAAGGCTCCAGAGGGTATAAAAACCCACTCCCTACATGTGCTCACTCTCTTTTTTTCCAGAGCCATCTTTCTGTCTGGCTCTCCTCTTTAATAAACTGCAACCTTCTTTCTAAAGCAGTCACCATGTTGTTTATTCCCAGCTTGGACTGAACCATGATGAAGACTTTTCCTTCAACACTCCTATTATTCCTAGCAGAAACAATACTTCTGATGGGATTTGCAAATCTGATTTGCAGGTCTTTCTCAAGAATCTGGAATAGCTAAAGACGCTGAACTGTTCCGAGCAATGCAACTTTTTGTAGTTGATGAGTTCCCCTCCACTCTTACTGTGAGCAAGGGCTTTTCTAACTGCTAGTAGTTGGAGTAGCAGTTGGTATTCCACTCATAGGCTGAGCTTCAAACCACAACCTCAACCAATATAACAGAATAACGAAGTTGGAAGGGACCTTGGAGGTCTTCTAGTCCAACCCCCTGCTTAGGCAGGAAAATCCTATACCCTTCCAGAAAAATGGCTGTCCAATCTTTTCAAACACAACAGCTACAAATGTAATTGGGGATACTAGATTGCTAGTTCTTTAACCTCTGCAGGGAAGACTTGAGAGACATTGCAATGAGGTTTTTACACGATCGCCGACAATATTTTGGGCACTTCAACACAAAAGCTGTCTCTCCGCAATGCTGTCTTCATCAGCTTCCCTTATGCAAGGCTCACCTTTCAGGCGATCAAAAT
>NW_015390013.1:13024-17161 GCF_001527695.2 Protobothrops mucrosquamatus
GCATTTTTGAATGTTAGCCATGACATTCTGCCTTTCCTGCTCCCGAGGCTTGTTGAAGTTCTAAAAGATCGTTTGTTTTAGCTCAGAGGATCGTGATTTTTCTTACCGACAGGGCAAAAAATAAAAATTAAAAAAAAAATAGTTGGGAAGGATGAATAAGTTTGGGTGGCTCGTTTGAAGGTCAGCCATGGGTAAGGCTATTTAGCTTGGCCCGTCCACACAGCCCATTTGATGCTGAAGAGCCACCGAGTTGAGATGGGTAGGTGCACAGAAAATAATAATAATAATAAATAATAATAATAATAATCTATATAAATAAAAATGTAAACGTTCGTTTGTTCAAAATCTTAAATCTCCAAAAGTCCTTCACCGATTGCTTTGAAATTTTGACACAACGTTGCATTTGAATACATGCGTGTTTGTATATACCTACTATTATATAGATGTCACACCTGTGACAGGTAAAAACATGCTTTTTTGAAAAACAGCACCATCTGTTGGACGTAAAAGCAACACACACTACGATTTTACGATTCTAACAAGCATTGTGAAATTAAACATATTACAAACGTGTGCTTTCTCTTTTCTTTCTTTTCCATTTAACCAGACTGAGCCACAGCAACGCAGCTGGGTACAGCTAGTAATAATAATAATAATAATAATAATAATAATAATAATAATAATAATAATAATAATAATAATAATAATAATAATAATAATAATAATAATAGACTGTGGCAAAAGCAAGCAAAAGTAGTACCAATAGTAATAGGCGCCTTAGGTGCAATTCCAAAACAACTGGAGCACCACTTGAACACCATTGGCATTGACAAATTCGCTATTAGTCAATTGCAAAAGGCGGCCTTACTAGAAACTGCTTCCATCCTGCGACGATATCTGTAATACCATCAAACATTCACATCTGCCTATCCCAGGTCCTGGGAAAGGACTCGATAGGTAGACAAAATGCCAAATCCAGTCTGAACATCTGGCTGACTGTGCGATGATCCATAATAATAATAATAACAACAACAACAACAACAACAACAACAATAACAATAACAATAATAATAATAATAATAATAATAATAATAATAATAATAATAATAATAATATCTGTAATACCATCAAACATCCACATCTGCCTATCCCAGGTCCTTGGTAAGGACTTGATAGGTAGACAAAATGCCAAATCCAGTCTGAACATCTGGCTGACTGTGCGATGATCCATAACAACAACAACAACAACAACAACAACAACAGAGTTGGAAGGGCTCTTGGAGGTCATCTAGTCCAACCCCCTGCTCAAGCAGGAAACCCTATACAATTTCAGACAAATGGTTGTCCAATTTCTTCTTAAAAACTTCCAGTGTTGGGGCATTCACAACTTCTGGTGGCAACTCGTTCCACTGATTAATGGTTCTAACTGTCAAGACATTTCTCCTTAGTTCCAGGTTGCTTCTTCCTTGATTAGTTTCCATCTGTTGCTTCTTGTCCTTCTTTCAGGCGCTTTGGAGAATAGCTTGACTCCCTCTTCTTTGGGGCAACCCCTGAGATATTGGAATGCTGCTATCATGTCCCCCCTCGTCCTTCTCTTCATTAAACTAGACATACCCAATTCCAGCAACCGTTCTTCATATGTTTTAGCCTCCAGTACCCTAATCATCTTTGTTGCTCTTCTCTGTACTCTTTCTAGAGTCTCAATATCTTTTTTTATATCATGGTGACCAAAACTGGATGCAGTATTCCAAGTGTGGCCTTACCAAGGCATTGTAAAGTGGTATTAATACTTCACGTGATCTTGATTCTATCCCTCTGTTAATGCAGCCCAGCACTGTGTTGGCTTTTTTGGCAGCTGCAGCACACGGCTGGCTCATATCTAAGTGATTGTCCACTAGGACTCCGAGATCCCTCTCACAGTTGCTACTACTGAGCCAGGTACCCCCTATACTGTACCTTTGCAAATGGACTTGGTAAGTCTTGATGGCAGGTCCCCGGAGTTTGATCAATGGAGTGGTAGGAATCAAATCAAGGAAACCTGCAATTAGAATACAGAAAAATGGAAGGTTGATTTGGAGCTGCCTAGATACAGTAAATAAGAGCCTTTGAGAAACCTTGTAGACCAAACCATGGATTTATGCAACAAACCTATTGTGGAGTGAACTCAGTCTGATGGACACTCAAGATTTCGCTGGGTGAGATCCAGCTTGCAAAATTTCACAGGTATTTTTCCTCTCTAAAAAGGATTTTCTATTTAATGCTTGGGGCACTTAAGAATTTCCGTAAAATTTCTCTCGTGGAAAGAGAGACAGCTGGGGAAACAAAGGATTGTCCATCTCTCTTGTGTCTTGGTGCTCCATTGAAAGCCTCGATAGATCATTGCAATCCATTTCTAGGAACCAGACTTCAGGGGTTGTATGTATACAATCTACCAGATTCTGCTACCTAGCTGGATAATGGGAGATCCAGATACCTTGCTTGATTTTATTTTTCCAGCTTCCAGAACAGCAAAAACCAGCATGACTTTCTCCTTCAAAAATTGAAGTCCAGCGTATGAATTACACAGCTAATAGCTCCCTTAAAGGCAAGCAATGGCCAAGAATTTCAGCAACTATCCTTCCAGGAATTTCACAAGGGGTGACATGATAGCAGTTTTCCAGTATTTGAGAGGCTGCCACAAAGAGGAGGGGGTCAACTTATATTCCAAAACACCAGAAGGCAGGACAAGAAACAATGGATGGAAAGTGACCAAGGAGAGAAGCAACCTGGAATTAAGGAGAAACTTCCTAACAGTGAGGACAATTAACCTGTGGAACAGTTTTGCCTTCAGAAATCGTGGGCGTTCCATCACTGGAGATTTTTAAGAAGAGACTGGACTGTCACTTGTCTGAGATGGTATAGGTTCTCCTGCTTGAGCAGGGGGCTGGACTAGAAGACCTCCAAGGTCCCTTCCAGCTCCTATTCTATTCTATTCTATTCTATTCTATTCTATTCTATTCTATTCTATTCTACTCTACTCTACTCTACTCTACTCTACTCTATGTTCTGTTCCATATTCTGATCTATTCTATTCCTTCAATTCTTGGCTGCTGGACAATGCAAAAACAAACAAATAAATAAATAAATACCTCCCCCAGCCCCTGGGGTGGGGTGGGGGGACACAGCCACCAACCCATCCACCCTAATGAAAGAAGAAGAGTCATCCTTCCCTAGTAACCTTCTGGTTCTGAATTCTGAAAGTTCTACCTGGAGTTCCAGAATGTCATAATATCTCTGAAGATCACGTCAGCAGCCCCGAAGAAGCTATTATGGAAGGTAGTCCCAAAATAGACAAGTCAAACATGTGAGACACTTCCCTAGGACTAATGATGGCGCTTTGTTTCCCTACGAGTAATCACCAGAATAATTTTCTGCTCTGCATTTGGGAGCCTGTAGCAAAGATGCCCAATTATCTGTGAATCTGTCTGCGTTTGCTCGGTGTCAGGAAGAGCCAGCATTTGGATGCAATCTTGCTGCTTTCTCTTCATTAGAGAGGCAAGGATTCGCTTTCCTTCGTGTCCACGCTCACAGGTTCACGAGAGCTGATGAACATGGATTAAGGATGGAAGGAGACCCAAACTGGGGTTGGTGCCAGCTTTGGTTACAGAGAAAGGGTGGTAGAAAGCTTGCAAAAATATCTTTCTTGGCATAGGGCCATGTCAACGTTATTTTGACGATGACCTATTGCCATTCTAAATATCAATGAACTCTAGATAATGTATAAACATGTCAGCTCCTAGCAACTACAGGGAGTCCTCCACTCTTGCAACCATAATTTAACTGTGAGTCATGCCGGTCATTAAGCGTGTTGTCCTATGACCACAACTGATATTAGGAAGGAGATAGGAGGGAGATAGGGAGGGAGGGAGGAGAGAGAGATGGGAGGGAGGGAAGGGAGGAGGAAGGAAGGAAGGAAGGAAGGAAGGAAGGAAGGAAGGAAGGAAGGAAGGAAGGATAATGGATTCAATAACCATGAGCCAAATTCAGTCTGAGGAAGTCTTTTACAAGCATGTTTTCTAGGATTCACCTGGAAGACAACCAAAATATTGAAGGACACATGTCGGATAAGATGTTTTTCATTGTAAGCATTTACAAACT
>NW_015390013.1:19199-47327 GCF_001527695.2 Protobothrops mucrosquamatus
ATGATGATGATGATGATGATGATGATGATGATGATGATGATGATGATGATAAAGTTGGAAGGGACCTTGGAGGTCATCTAGTCCAACCCCCTGCTCAGGCAGGAAACCCTATACCATTTCAGACAAATGGCTGTCCAGTCTCTTCTTAAAAACTTCCAGTGTTGGAGCTGTCACCGCTTCTGGAAGGAAGGAAGAAAGGAAGAAAGAGGAGGAAGGAAGGAAGGAAGGAAGGAAGAAAGAAAGGAAGGAAGAAAGGAAGGAAGGAAGGAAGAAAGGAAGGAAAAAAAATACTTTTCCCCCCTTGCGATATCCCACTTTTTGTTCAGACTGACTCTTCGATGCCAAAGTTGCTCCTGGTTCTTCCCTGGATAAAGCGTTCTTGGCTCCCTCCATTAATCCGAACTGGCCTTGTGAGTGGGCTGGCATCTAATTATTCTTCCACCGGTTAGATTGAGGTGAACCGCTACAGGAGGGATGTCAGGTGGGGGCAGCCATAAGTGAGGGTGAAAGAAACCGAGGGCAAGCCAAGGCGATGGACTCAAGCACTCGTCAACAGAACTTGCCTCTTTTTCCCCCCCACTTCCAAGAACATTCACGCAGAAAAAACAGCAAGAAGCTTTTTTCTCAAAATCCCTGTTCCCAGTTTACTCCGAAGAACATCTTGGCATCCACATCAAGAAACCTTAAGAATCCCTTTTATCTTTTCCTTCTCCCATGGTGGCATCCAGAAACGCTAAAAAGCTTGTGACGCTTGACATGCCAGAATTATTCCACATCCGGCGGTGTGAGACAGAAAAAGAGACCTTTTTCTAAGCCGAACACTCAAATCGGTCCAATCCCACCCTACTCCTTCCTCTTTTTTTTTTTTTTTTTTAAAAAGGTCCTTTTTTCCCCCTATTATGCAAGCAATTATCATCAGGTAGCATAATGCACCGGGAGAATTTAAAAAAAAAAAAAGGAATGCCATTTGATACCAAAGTGATTTTGGAGGCGAAGCTGGGTGATGAGCAGGGGAAGACACACACACACACTTGAAACCCAAATGTGCGCCTGGCACAGACGAGCCGAGAGGGCCGAACAGATGAGGCTCATCAAAGCGGCAGGATTGCGAGGTTGTGTTAGAAATCTATTAGAGGCCGTTGTGCAAACAGCTCAATTGGAGAAGGTGCTGCTGGGAGAAAGGGAGAGATATTATGGTGGTCGCTCTTGCAAACCGTGATGTACTTCAAACACAGATTTTTTTTGGGGGGTGGGGGGGTGGAGGGAGGGTCAATTCCTAATGACAAGATGTAGAAAACTATTTATTAAAAAGAAAATAGTAATAGTTCTCACTTGATAGTTCTCTCTTTTCCCCTATGCTTCCAACCGCAATGGCTATTGTTCCATGTGGGTTTTGATAGAAGGGAATATTGGTAGCTCAAGGTTGAACGTGGGGTCCTTGGTGCTCTCTCAGCTGGGTGGTTTCCTCACAGACGTTTCATGACCCAACTAGGGAACATCATCAGTGTTAGAAGGGAGAGGAGGAGGAGGAGGAGGAGGAGGAGGAGGTGGTGGTGGTGGTGGTGCTCTCTGAGCTTGGTGATTTTCTCACAGACATTTCATGACCCAACCAGGGAACATCATCAGTGCTAGAAGGGAGTGGAGTTTGCAGACAGCAGGAGGAGGACGATGACGATGAGGAGGACGAGGAGGATGAGAAGGATAAGGAGGACAAGGAGGAGGAGGAGGAGGAGGACGATGACTGTGGGGTCCTTGGTGCTCTCTGACCTTGGTGGTTTTCTCAGACATTTCATGATCCAACCTGGGAACATCATCAGTGCTAGAAGGGAAAGGAAGAGGAGGAGAAGGAGGAGGAGGACGATGACGACCATGACTGTGGGGTCCTTGGTGCTGTCAGAGCTTGGTGGTTTCATGACCCAAGTAGGGAACATCATCAGTGCTAGAAGGGAGAGGAGGAGGAGGGGGGAGGGTGACTCCCTGGTGCTCTCTGAGCTTGATTTTCTTGCAGACATTCCATGACCCAACTAGGGAACATCATCAATGCTACAAGGGTGTGGGATTTACTTCCTGTTTATATATAGTAGCTTCTCCTTTCACTCTTGACGGAGGGGTGGTTTTCTCGTCAGTAGAAACAGACTCAGGCTCAACCCTTCCAAGACTGAGTGGCTGTGGTTGCCGGCTCCCAGGTATGGTCAGCTGATTCCATCGCTGACTATAGGGGGCGAAACGGCTCCCTCGGAGAGGGTACACAATTTGGGGGTCCTCCTGGATCCACGGCTGACACTGGAAGACCAGTTGACAGCTGTGGCCAGGGGGGCGTTTTACCGGGTACGCCTGGTGCACCAGTTGCGGCCTTTTCTGGACCGGGATGCCTTGCGCACAGTCACCCATGCTCTTGTCACCTCCCGCCTGGACTACTGTAATGCTCTCTACATGGGGCTTCCCTTGAGGAGCACTTGGAGGCTCCAGTTAGTCCAGAATGCGGCCGCACGGGCGGTGATGGGAGCGACTCGTCGCTCCCATGTAACGCCACCGCTGCGCGAGCTGCACTGGCTGCCTGTGGCCTTCCGAGTGCGCTTCAAGGTGTTGATTATCATCTTTAAAGCGCGCCATGCCATTGGACCTGGTTACCTCCGAGACCGCCTTCTGCCACAGATTACCTCCCACCGGCCGATACACTCCCACAGAGAGGCCCTCCTCAGGGTGCCGTCAACCAGACAGTGTCGGCTGGCGACCCCCAGGGCAAGGGCCTTCTCTGTCGGAGCACCCACCCTCTGGAACGAGCTGCCCCCAGAGATCCGGGTGATTCCGGATCTCCCCTCCTTCCGCNGCGCCCTCAAGACTTGGTTGTTTCAGCGGGCAGGACTGGCCTAGGGGTATTTTAAATTGGTTTTAACTAAATTTTAGTAGAAGCGGCCTATTCAAATATTTATTTTTAATCATTTTCTTAAATTTTGTATTTTGTATTGTATTAAGTTGTTTTTAAACTGGCTGTAAGCCACCCTGAGTCCTCCGGGAGAAGGGCGGGGTATAAATATAATAAAATTCAAAATTCAAATTCAAATTCCTTGATTCGAGTTTTGTTTTCTGCTTGATTGTTTGTCTGGTGTCAATCCCTGCTTATCTGGTCATTGGTTGTGGGTGTTGGTTGCAAGGCAAGCTACTGACCGTAAACAAGAAGCAAAGCCCACACTCTTTGCATTGATAATGTTCCCTTGTTGAGCCATGAAATGACAACTTTTGCCATGCAGCTGAATTTCCAACTTGAGGCTAATGTTTAAGTAATCATCTTGGAAGCTTGTCTGCACCACCTGCATTTTTTTTTTCAAACCCAGTGTGACATGTGTTGGCTCCCTGTTTTGAAAAGCACACACTTTTTCCAAAAATCTCTCTCCTCCCCTCTTTCCTCCCGCAGCCTCCTTCTTTTCTGCAAAGCCAACGGACCCACCTCCTCTGTTGTTCTTACCGCTCGTTTGTTATGGAGCTGACAATGATTAGAACATCATTTAAGGCTTCTGTTGACTTTCATCTGAGACACTCAAAAGAAGAGCAAGCAAACGAGCTGAAAGAACAAAGATGTCTTTGGAAATGAGGTATATTTTTCTCCTAGCAGGGCTTTGTTGAGGGTGGGGCGGCATTTGAGTGTTGCGAAGAAGATGAAAGAATTATGAATAATGCAAAGGAAAGGGAAGGATCTGGCACATTGAGTCCAACCTCAGTTTGACAGCTCCTACAAAGAAGGAAAAAGATGTAGCTCAGAGATAAAGAACTTAGTTTGCACACAGAGGGTCCCATGTTCAACTCCTGGCATCTCTGGAGAAGATCTGGTCTTTGGGAAGCTGCTGGTCATCTGTATGGGATCAGCCATTGACGGTTTTCAAAGGTGTTCCATCAAGATTGTCCTCCTTCAGATAACTTACAAGGCTGTTAAAATATATTTGAAACATTAATTCTGAAAAAGCCAAGTCATATCACAGGTCCAAAACTCATCGAACGCCACGATTCCTTACTGAAATCATTCACGTTTGCTGAAGTTGAGGAACACTGATTTAGGCATTATTTCTGCCGTGCAGAAATATTGGCTGGAGAATTCCAGGAATTGAAGTCCAGACATCTTAAAAATTGACAGGGTTGAGAAACTCTGTATCGTATGAAAGAATTTTCTTCAGAAATGGTCTTGAGGCTCTGATTTAGTTATTGTCAAGCTGCAAAAAATACTTATATATAGAATATAGAATAGAGCTGGAAGGGACCTTCTAGTCCAGCCCCCCGCTTAAGCTGGAGAACCTGGACCATCTCAGACAGGTGAATGTCCAGTCTCTTCTTAAAAACCTCCAGTGATGGAGCACCCACGATTTCTGGAGGCAGGCTGTTCTACTGGTTGATTGTCCTCACTGTCAGGAAGTTTCTTCTTAATTCCAGGTTGCTTCTCTCCTTAATCAGCTTCCAACCATTGTTTCTTGTCCTTCCCTCTGGTGCTCTGGTGAACAACCTGGCCCCTTCTGCCTTGTGGTAGCCCCTTATGCTGCTGTGTCCATTATTGCTTCTTGGCTTGCCTACAGACTTGGGGGAAGGGGAGGGAAGAATGAAATGCAGGCTTCAGACATGGGACTGCCAAGTGGTAAGCACCAAGGTCATCCAAGAAATGTTTACTGAGAACTGAAACACTCTCTCATAACAATTGTCTGATGCCTTATTGGATAATGTGACCTGCACTATTTGGGGGGAGGGAGTTTCTATACTTTTAATATACTGATTTAGGCGCTAATTAACCAGAGCTGATTTTCCTTTCATCTGTGCCAAAATAGTGTGCTCAATAAAGTTTTGCGTTAGAGATTGGAAAGTCTCAGCTCTCAAAGTCTCAATCTCTACTTCGTTTGGATCATCGGTTGTAGCCTTGAGAGTTATAATGGATGTGACCGTTCTGTTCTTCATGAGATGTTCTGCAGTGGGGGATCAAAACAAGCAAGATGGTGGTCATGGGATTTCAACTAAGGCCCCACTTCTTGGTATGCTCTCATGATGTCAGTGCATGAACAAAAGAGATAGGCTTTTGATTGTGATACAGTGACCACCTTCTTGCCTGTTTTGAGACAGTCACATCCACCTGGATACCACCAAAGAGATACCTAACAGGAAGCAACCTAGGCAGGTGATCATCCATCATTTTTGTCAGGCATAAGCAACCAGAACCACTCGGGACTAGTCTCAAACAGAAGCTTTATTGCTAGTCACCTACATTACAAGAATCTCACAAGACTGACCACATTCCTGTCAAGACTGATTCACCTTTTCACCGAGATTTTCTCTTCTGCTCATATCTTGACAATGGAATGCAAAGGTAGGAGGGGTGATGTCTACGCAACCAAGAGCTAAGGCCAGTCCAAGGAGAAGTGGACTGTTTCCATAACAAGATGAAATATTAATATTGGACAATGTGGACACCCGCTGGGTTGGGGTGAGGGGTCAATAGTTTGACTAAGCAAGACTTTGAGTGGAAAAACCAGAGCTGGTTTCACTTTCTTCTACGCCAATGTATGTTTTCAGTAAAATATTATGCTTTTGGTAAAATCATGTCCGAGGAGTTTCTTTTTCTGGAAATGCCAACTGGACAGTTGACAATTCCTATGGAAACAGCCAGAAAAGGGTTCATGGATTTGGGGACTGGTCAGATCTGTGTCTTGAAGAAAGACCTGGAGACCTACTCTACAAAAAACTCACCAACGAAAATTCAATGGAAAGTATCTCAAAGATATCAGGTAGGGTGCCCGACGATAGGACAACAGGAATCCCAGTTGCTGAACCAGCCAGTGGTGTAAGCAAATTTCTGTGTGGTACAGAGATGCATCAGATAGCTACATGGAACATCAGAGGAATGAGCCAAGGTGAATTAGAAATTGTCAAACGTGGGATGACCAGCATGGAAATTGATCTTCTTGGTGTCAAGTGAGCAATATTGATCAAGTAATGGATTTTTCCAGTCTGATGGCTTCACTGTCTATTATTCAGGACATGAGACCAGGAAAAGACTGGTTTTTCCGAAGTTGAGACTTTGGAAAAAGTGCACAGAATAGCAACTAAGACGATTAAAGGCCTGGAGACTAAAATAGATGAAGAACGGTTGCAGGATTTGAGTATGGCCTATCTAGAGAAAAGAAGAAATAGGGGTGACATGATAACAGTATTCCAGCATTTGAGGGGCTGCCACAAAGAAGAGAGGGTCAACTTATTTTCCAAAGCACCAGAAGACAAGACAAGAAACAACAGATGGAAACTAATCAAGGAGAGAAGCAACCTGGAATTAAGGAGAAACTTCCTAACAGTGAGGACACTTAACCAGTGGAACAGCTTTGCCTTCAGAAGTTGTGGGTGCTCCATCACTGGAGGCTTTTAAGAAGAGACTGGACAGTCACTTGTCTGAAATGGTATACGTTCCCCATCTTGAGCAGGGGGTTGGACTAGAAGACCCTAAAGGTCCCTTCAAGCTCTATTCTGGTTGATTGAAAATAAAAAGAGTGGCATTTATTGTAAGCAAGAAACTTGCTAGAGCAGTGGAAAGCTGTCAATGACCGAATTATGTCCATCAGAGATTTGTGTCAAGCTCCTCAAGACTGTGTCTCTTTCTCCAAGCCCAGTCCCCCTCTTAACACCTCCCTCTAGTCTCGTTGGAGACCCCCACCATATTTTTAGCAATAAAGTTGGCTAAACCCCCTGAGTGCTTCTGAGTAATGACAAATTTCAGCAAAATAGTCTATCAGAGCTAGGTCCGATTATCGCCATGGTTTGTGCTAATCCTCTTTTAATCAATTTTCAAAGTAACATTCACATTTTTTCTCATTTTTGGCTGCAAAGCCAGAGGTTAGTAGGGGGTCGAGAGACATCCTTTTCAAGCCCATTAATCTCTTGTAATAACTGTGTATAAAGATAACATTTGAGCAGCTATGAGTTATCAGTTTTACGCTTCTCTTTTTATTTCCCCCAAATAATCCTTTTTCTTATCTCATTTTAAAAAAAAGGTTGGAAGTGTGTGTGTGTGTGTGTGTGTGTGGTTTTTTTTGGGTACCTCTCTCCGCTTAAGTACAGATAACTAGCGCAACCTTTTCCATTCAAGGGGAAAATGGCTGTGTTTTCCCCTTATTTATTCACAATTAAAACATTCCCATTTGCGACAGTGTTTTAAACGTGATTTGACATTTTCATAATCTTGTTAATATCTCAAAAGGTTTGGTGTGTTTTTGGTTTTTTTTGGCTGCATTGCAGGATAGAGTTTATGCAAATGTTTGGGGGGGGCGAGAATGATGGGGAGGGAAAGGGAAATGCCATCTCTCTGATTTTTACTTCATCATAAAACAGCGAGAAAAAAAAACCACGATTGCTTTTATTATTATTAGAAGTCACGGCATCGCTTTCTCTTCCTCGTGTTCTGATTTTTGCAACAGAATCCGGGGCCAAAATCACGTGTTTAAATTGCTGTGTCAACTACACTAGTTCAATAAGGTAGGCTAGCTCTCTTTGCATCTTTTCTTCCAGAGTCCAGCTGGATGAAAAACTGGACTTAAGAAATGGAACTCTCCTCCCAAACATAAAATAAATTTCTCCACGGGGACGGCCGTAAAAGGAGAAATTACACAGGTAGGTTAAGCTTCTAAGAGGCATAACCCATGTATTAATTTCTCAAGAACCTTGCCGTCAAGAGATTGCATTATTTGCCACGAGAAAATTGTAGCCAGCCACTGAAAAGTGTGGGTTTTGAAAGTGGATAGATCCCAACCTGATATATGTTGGAAGGGACCTTGGAGGTCTTCTAGTCCAACCCTCTGATCAAGCAGCAGACTCTATATCAGGGGTGTCAAGCTGCCGGCCTGCGGGCCGGATGCGTCACGCGGAAACCGTGCCCACCCCATTGCCGGCAATGGCAAAACAGTCCCGATACGTCACGTGATGTCATGAGTTTGACACGTCTGTTCTATATCATTTTGGACAAATGGCTCTCCAGTCTTTTTTAAAAAAAACCTCCAGTGATGAAGCACCTACAAACTTCTGGAGGCAAGCTGTTCCACTGGCTAATTGTTCCCTCTGTTAGGAAGTTTCTCCTTAATTCCAAGTTGCTTCTCTGCTTGATTAGTTTCTTGTCCTGCCTTCAAGTGCTTTGGAGATTAATTTGACCCCCTCCTCTTTCTGGCAGCCTTTCAGATACTGGAATATTGCTCTCATGTCATCCCTAGTCCTTCTTTTCATTAAACTAGACATATCCAATTCCTGCAACCGTTCTTCATATATTTTAGCCTCCAATCCCCTAATTATCTTTGTTGCTCTTCTCTGCACTCTTTCTACAGTCCCACCTTCTGTTTTTAAGTTGGATTCCATTCTCCTTACTGGTACATCTGAATTTCTCCCTGAAGCTCTGGTAAAAGTATTCATCCATGAATCAGCAAAAGCAAATTCATCTGATCCAGAATCATCCTTGACAACCCGCTGTGCATTTGGAAAAAGAAAAAGAAATGCATTTTCTCCTAAGAAATTATTATTGTTCTACGTTTTTTTTTGTGTGCAGCTCTCAGGATTACAAATGGTAGCTAACTTAACAGCCAAGAAATGATACATCTGCAACTTCATGTTTTCTCCTGCCAACTCAGAATAACTCAAGTCCATTAGAAGGCACACAATTAGGCAGCAGACTGGAGTAACTACTAAAGTGGTATTTCATGTTTTAAGCAGCCTCAAAATGCGCCCGTTTTAATGGCCAGCAATATTTCAAAAGGAGACTTAATCTATTTCATTCTATTTATATGAGTTTGCCTCATCAATCAGGTGCCCCGCCAAAGCCTGGGTCTAAAATGAATTTAACGGACTTTATAAGTAATGGGTCAATAGTGAGTTTGTCATAAATTCATTTCAGATTTTGGACACCGGCCCAGCAGATACTTTGGGGTATTGCTTTCTCACAAATCAGGCATAATTCTGGAGTAATTTTGATGTACAACTGTGGTGACAAGACTTACTTTTGTCGAAGGCAGGAGTAGATCTCTCCATTATAGCTCAGGGCTGAATAATTAATACAGACAGACAGACCCTAATCTCATCTAAAACAGGGTTAATCCATATGCACCTTCCTCCTGTTGACCTTGGGAGAAATTAGATTAACAAATTCCAATTTAGCTTGGCCCCTCGGAAAGGGGTCTTGAGAATGCTAAGGAATGCTTCCTGAAAAAGCCGACCGAAAATGGAACAAAAGAACATTTAGATTAATCTTCTCAAAGCTACTGGCCTCCAAATGCTGATGGGCTTTGGGGCTAATCCCAAAACTTCTGGAATTAGAGTTGAGGGTCACCTTTGAATAACAGAATGACAGAGTTGGACGGGACCTTGGAGGTCTTCTAATCCAACTCTCTGCTCAAGCAGCCCCTATACCAATTCAAGCAAATGGTTGTCCAGTCGTGTCTTTAAAACCTCTTGTGATGGAGCATCCACAACTTCTGGAGGAAAGATATTCCATTGGTTAACTGTTCTAACTGTCAGGAAATTTCTCCTTAGTTCTAGGTTGCTTCTCTCCTTGATTAGTTTCCATCTGTTGCTTCTTGTCCTGCCTTCAGGCACTTTGGAGAATAGGTTGACCCCCTCCTCTCCATGACAGCCCCTCAAATACTGGAAGACTGCTATCATATTGCCTCTAGTCCTTTGGATTAAATCCATTTAACCAAATAACATAATATCAGAGCTGGAAGGGAACTTGGAGGTCTTCTAGTCCAGGGGTCCCCAACCCCCAGTCCATGGACCGGTACTGGGCCGTGGCATGCCAGCAACTGGTCTGCACAAACAAGCAAAGCCCCGTCTGTGGGATGCCGTCAGCGCACAAAACCATGCACTCTCCGGTCCATGGAAAAAATTTTCTCCACGGAATTGGTCCCTGGTGCCCCAAAGGTTGGGGACCTCTGTTCTAGTCCAGCCCTCTGTTCAAGCAGGAGACCCTATACTGTTTCAGACAAATGGTTCTTCAATCTCTTCTTAAAAACTTCCTGTGATGGAGCACCCACAGCTTCTGGTGGCAAGCAGTTCCACTGGTGAATTGTTTTCACTTTTAAGTAATTCCTCCTTAATTCCAGGTTGCTTCTCTCCTTGATTAGTTTCCATCCGTTGCTTCTTGTCCTGCCTTCAGGTGTTTTGGAGAATCGGTTGACTCCCTCTGACCTTGAGGGTCTCACTCTCTCTTTTTCTGCAAAGAATTCACAGAGCTTTGGAGCAGCAGAAGAGAAGTCAAGTCAAGCCTGGCTGCCCCCGAATCAATTCCAGGGCTTATATTACTGTTATGATTATTAACTCGCTTCCGTGTACCAATCCTGATTTTTCATCTCCTTTGCTGCACCTCATCCTTTCAATAAGAAGGATGATGGATTCAGGATGAAGGTACCCTCCGCTTATTTTTCTCTCTCTCTCTCTCTGATGATACATCTTGGAGGGCTGTGACAGGAATGATGGAGAAGGGGAGGAAATAGGAAACCACCGACTTGCATCAGAGATGTTCACAAACAGCAAATGGCAGATAAGCTGACACTTTTTAAAATGTCCAATTAATCATCTTTCTTTTTCCTGGCCTGCATTCAGCAGGGAAATGAAGCGATATCCGAGGAGGCCGATACAGCGAGGAGCAGAAGAATTTATGGCCCAGGATACTATGAAGACAGATCAAATAAACGGAAATGCAAAATGTGTTCTGTTTACTATATCTTCATGTGATGTGCCTAGGCATGAGAACATGTCAAACAAAACTGGCTGAGTGCCATTATCTCCTTGGTCATTTCATTGAAGCAATTGAAGGCAGGACAAGAAACAACAGATGGAAACTAATCAAGGAGAGAAGCAACCTGGAACTGAGGAGAAATTTCCTGACAGTGAGGATAAATAATCAGGCAGAACGGCTTCCTCCAGAAGTTGTGGGTGCTCCAACAGTGTAGGTTTTTAAGAAGAGACTGGACAACCATTTGTCTGAAATGATATCTGAGCAGGAGGTTAGACTAGAAGACCTCCAAGGTCCCTTCCAACTCTGTTATTCTGCTATTCTGAATGTTTGCTTCTGAAAAAGGTCCGTGCGATTGATTCTCATGGGTTGACGTAGGGTTGAGTAGAAGACTGGGAAGCCAAAAATAACATGGCACAAAGATTGCACAGCGATTGGTTGGATGTTTGTATTTTGACCCCCTTGACCACCTACTCAGTGCAGGTAACACATGAACATTTCACCCAATCATCTCCTCTTGGAAGAAACATCCATAAAGTTCATCAAATTCAACAAGAACTAGAAATGCAGGAAAATATATAAGACAAATGACACTCTCTGTTTTATATTCTACGAGGGATTCTCCAGTCTTTGTTTCACTCAAAATTCTTCCCAGGTATTCGAGCTGTGTGTTATTATCTTGCATTCCCCGAGCCAAAGGGCCGAGCATTCATCATTATGTCTTTCCCACTCTTTTATTTCCATTCTGTTTTCAAGGGGGAGAGCCCCTGTTTTGCATACCAACGGCGCTCCGTTCAGTTCCCAGCCTTTCCAGATAATGCTGGAGAAAACTTTGGCCTGAATTTCAGAAGATCTGCTGCAAGGTTAAGGGTGTTGAACTCTGTTCCAGCTCATGCTTTACATGCAGGTAAGAAGTTCTGAACAGCAGCCGTGAAAAGCAAGGTCTCAGAGGGAAGCTGCGTACACACAACTCATTAAAACACAACTTGACTACATGCTGGTGGAATGAACCGCTGAGTGGGTGGTGGATTGATGTCCAAGTACATCGTGCAAACCCACAATGTGGGTGGAGACAGTGTAAGGTTTTGCCTCCGTTAGTCCTCCCAAGAAAGCAGAACTCTTGAGACAGGAACTTTTATTGGGAGACAGTGACAGCAAGAAAGCAAAGCAAGATCTTGTATTGTCCCATGTAAAGCATTGCATTGAAGCATCCCTTACAGACCCCACCCCAACAGCCAAAAGTCCAGTTTGATTTCATCCAATCCTCAAATGTGAAGTTGTTATGGGAACCAAATTGATAAGCGCAGTTCCCAGGCACCATTCTCAGGGTTTCAGTTTCCTCTCGGCCCCTTGATCTTCTCCCCTCTGCGCGGAGATAAGACAGGTGGCCCGGGGCACATTCCTTCCTCCGTTTACACCCGGTACCAGCCTCCCCCCTCCCAGCAGAAGAGCAGAGCATCTTCATCCCCCCTCCCAACAGGATGGCAGAGAACCTATACCCTTCCAGCTCTATTCTATTCTATTCCTTTCTAAACAGTGCAAACTTCGCCAATTCTTTTCTGCCACCTAAGCAGTTTTCCTCTCTTTCTCCATCTCTTGCTTGTAGCTGTGCTGTCAGCAAAGCTTCGGTCTTTTATGGAAGCGGTGTGTGTGTGTGTTGTCCCCTTCCCCTCCCCAGTCTTCAAGAACGGTGGCAATCAGACATGAGAAATGCCTTTAATATATTGAATGTCAAAAATGTTGTTTCCAGGGAAACCATCCATAAAATGACCAAGCGTAGATCCAAAACAAATGACAGCTCATCTCCTCTCCTGGGCATTGACCGAGAACTGCAAGCTGATGGTTTTCGTTGGATGGCTTCAAAAAGAAGAGTGAACTCAGAAGGTCCTCCCCAGAATTGGTTCATTTTGGAACAGGAGCTATTTGGTTCCTCTCCATCCACCATCACATCCATCAATGATTGTTCCTTCTTTGAAAAAAAATATCAGAGAAATCAAGACAGTAGAAAGAATGGAGAGAAGAGCCACAAAGATGAAGGTGGGTGGAGGCTAAAACACGCAATGAACGGTTGCAGGAACTGGGTATGTTTAGCCTAACGAAGAGAAGAATTGGGGTGTCATGATGGCAGTCTTCCAACGTTTGTCACAGAGAAGAGAGGGACAACTTATTCTCCAAAGCCCCTGAGGGCAGAAGAAGCAATAGATGGAAACTAACTTAGGAGAGAACCAACCTAGAAATAGGGAGAAATTTCCTGACAGTGAGAACAATTAATCATTGGGATGGCTTGCTTCCAGAAGCTCCACCAAGCTTCTTCTGCTAAAATGTCTCTGGAGTCATTCCAAGAAGCATCTAGTTAGCAAAACATGACTGGCTGTCTGGTTCCTTTCAACCAGAACTGGTCCATTAAAGGGTGCTTAAATTAATTCATCATTAGGAAGGACAGATTTAACGGTGTTATGGAAGGAGAGGCCCAGCTTAGCAAGGATCCAGGCAACCAGTTGGATGCTCTCTCGTTTTCTTATGGATTGCCACTACTTTAACTGGACATCATGATATTAATTACCTTGAGTTATAAAGGAAACAGGTGCTTTAGGTACTCTTGATTGTAATAAAACAAAGTGGTACTCAATCCTGCATCGTTGGCATCGCTCAAACCATGAGAGCTTGCCAAGGAAGAACTTGACTCACATGGAGGACCCAACATTGGTCAAATCAAGGTCCACGTTGGTGGTCTTTCTGCAGACACCTGGCACAAAGCTTTTGCAGCTCTGAACTACCAACTGCCATAGGAAATTTTTGAATTTGGGAGAAGACGTCAAAAAGTCCACGGAGAGGTCCCTGGGAAAGAGAAGGAGAGAAAGAAAACCATTTGATTATGCCGTTAAGCTCCTGGTGAAAGTATTTGCATATCGTATTCTATCGTATAATCTTTAGAATGGATTGTTCTTCTTTTCTTTTCTTTCTTTTTGACTAGGTCGTTAACTTTTCATCTTCCCAGGGAAGGAGGGTTTGACATTTCCCCAAATGACATTTCTCTCTTGACAAATTTCACCCAGCTTGAATTGTAAATGTCAGAATATGTCTTAAGAACAGTGGAATTTGGGAGGTGAGGATGGAAGGAGGCCTTTCTCCACCAGTTTAACGCAAGGAGGAACGTCTCTAGCAGGAGTGTGGGTGTCACGGGGGTGGGGTGGGGTGTCTCACTTGGGAAGACTGGACCTGGCCTTCAAGAAGACCTATGATGGGTCTGCCTGACTACCAAGTGCTTCCCACCATCCCTTTAACTTTGAATTAGACATTCTGGTTCCTCACCCAGTCACCCAGATGTTTCATCTTTATTTTCTTTTATTATTATTATTTTAATTTTATCTTATTATTTTTGAGATTGGTGGTAATGAGCAGGTGGTAGAAAATAGCAATTTTTGAAAACTCATATTTTCATTTTTTTATGACCTGGCATTTTTTATGACCTGGCATACTACTACTACGACGATGATGACGATGACGACGACGATGATGATTGATCATCGATCATTGCACAGTCAGCCAGATGTTCAGACTGGATTTGGCATTTTTGTCTGCCTATCGAGTCCTTACCAAGGACCTGGGATAGGCAGATGCAGATGTTTGATGGTATTACAGATCTCGTCGCAGGATGGAAGCAGTTCCTAGTAAGGCCGCCTTTTGCAATTGACTAATGGCGAATTTGTCAATGCCAATGGTGTTCAAGTGGTGCTCCAGTTGTTTTGGGATTGCACCCAAGGTGCCTGTTGTTGTTGTTGTTGTTGTTGTTGTTAGGACCTTGGAAGTCTTCTAGTCCAACCCTCTGCCCAGGCAGGAAAACCTATACCATTTCAGACAAATGGCTGTCCAGTCTCTTCTTAAAAACTTCCAGTGTTGGAGCATTCACAACTTCTGGAGGCAGGTTGTTCCACTGGTTAATTGTTCTGTCATAATATTTCTCTTTAGTTCCAGGTTGCTTCTCTCCTTGATTAGTTTCCATCCGTTGCTTCTTATCCTGCCTTTAGGGGCTTTGGAGAATAGCTTGACTCCCTCTTCTTTGTGGCAGCCCCTGAGATACTGAAGACTGCTATCATGTTATCCCTAGTCCTTCTCTTCATTAAACTAGACATACCTGATTTCAGCAGCTATTCTAGATGCTTTGAATATTCAACTTTTCTTCCTCCATACATTTTGATCATGCTACTATCCACCGTTGCTGCTATTTTTCTGTAACATTCCCAGATACCCCATCCCTTTTTTTCCTCTAGTGAAAAGGGGGAAATAAACCAAATGAGATTATCAAATTCTTAACATGGGCGCCCCAATGCCTGAAGATGCAAAGTTAACATGAGGCTAAACATTACAGGGAATTCACTTGAGTTTTTACAAGGTTCCTGGGAAGTTTAAGCAGAAAGCGTCTTGAATGGTGCCAAGCCAAGATCTCAACTATCAATAGTGGCCAGACAAGAATCTTCAAAGAGAAAGAAAGAGAAAGAGAGAAAGCTTTTGAGCTTCTTCTCACATTCTGGCTCCAGTCAAAATCTCTTTCGAAAGCTCAAGAAAGAATTTGGTTTTCTTTTGCTGGTGGACCGAGGTCCAAGGAGATTGGACTGAAAGATCTTTTTCTACATCTGAATAAAAAAGAATGAGAAGAATCCAGCTCTGGCCAGTTTCACTATTAAATGCCTTTGTGGTTTTCCTGGAGGCGACTGGAATGTCCTTTCATCTGCCTCAGGCAAATTGTGTCTCCAGCTTCAAACCTGGCCTGGTTTTTCTCTCATCGTGGTGCCTTTTGGGCTCCCTCAACAATAGCAGGTGGTGAAGAAACTTTGCTAGCTTCTTCATCCGAATCATAATGGATTCAACTTCATCACTGTTGTTTCCTCCTCAAATCTTGGCTACTGGAGGAAAATGTTCTCCTCCTGGGAATCCAAATGATGTTCTACCACAGGAATCCTATCTTCTCACCACAGGGTACCACAGGAACCCTATCTTCTCACCACAGGGTATGCCTAGGCCAGGGGTAGGCAACCTCGGCTCTTTTATGACTTATGGACTTCAACTCCCAGAATTCCTGAGTCAGCTATGCTGGGTCAGTAATTCTGGGAGTTGAAGTCCATGAGTCATAGAAGAATCGAGGTTGCTTACCCCTGGCCTAGATTGAACTAAGTTCACTGCCACCTAGGGACCAAACCATGGAATGACAATGTCCACCCGCATCCAACCGCTGGTTCTTCTCCCTCCTCCTAAGTTGAACTGGGGGAGAGAGCATTTTTAAAAAATCCATTTTTACTGCACTCCATGAAAACTCCTTCTGACAGATAAAATGATGCTCTCAGGAGTCAAGGTTCCCGCAGGCTGGAAGGAGGAAAAACAAGGGGAAGGAGGGGTAGGCAATTATGAGAACTGCGAGGTTTTGATCAAGAACAAACATAAGAAAGACACTGCTTGCCATTACATTACAATTTGAGCTCCTCCCGCAGAAATTGCTGCAGGGGCTGGAATCTTGCAAAAGCAAATAGAAAAAGGAAGGGTTCAATAAGAAAAGGGAGCCATTTCACAATAATAATAATAAAAATCCAATTAAAACTATTGACTTTTCATTTAGTATGAAAAATGAGAGTTTAGCTTTTTCAAAAGAAAAAGAAAAAGAAAAAATGATGTAACTTCCTTCGCTCACCATCTGAAGATTGCATTTTTCACAATGGGCCCTGTGAGTGGCTGGCTGGTCTGTGTGCATGTACACACACAGCCCCACTTATGTGAGCATGATGGGCATTAGGGGCCCCACTCACGCAAGTGTCGCAGGAACTTGCAGCCCCACTTGTGCGAGTGTCACAGGCACCCATGGCCCACCTCGCGCGAGCTTTGTGGGTGATCTCGGCCTCACTCACCTGAGCAACGGGTGCTCATGCACACACAAGTGCATGCATGTGTGCCTGCCCCTCTCACAAAACCATCCTCTCTTTCCCCCCTCCCCCCACTCCCGGACGCCAACCTGGAAAGGTTGGGGAACTTTGCTCTACAATATACTCTGGGAACTGTTAGGGAGATGCTGTCTTCACCCTCTATCTCTGACACATAATGTCCAGGCTGAGTTGCCTCTTGCTCCTCTGGAATACACCACCTCTCTCCTGAGGACCCACCTCCTCACTAAGTCCATCCCATCACCAGACTGGGATAATGAGGCAGTGAATTTCCCACAATGCCACAACATGCTATCAAGTTTAGAGTTGGTGGGCCTTCAAAAACTGGTATTCTCTTTCTATAGCTGAAGGGGATGGTACCATTTTTGTCCCCCTGTTGTCGAAGTCAATTTGCTTCCAGGGTTTGCCCATGTGTTACTGTCAGCTCGAGTCCATAGGAAGCCGACATAAATCCCATCCAAGCAGGAGAACTTGCTATGTCTTCAGATTATTCTAAAAGCAGTAAAAACGAAAAGTCGGTAAACAGCCAACAATGTGGCTATTATATAAGTCCACCTTCTGAAATGGCGGCGGTCCCAGCTCGGCATTCCACACCTATAATCATTTTGTAATGTAGGATGTGATTATCTGCTGTCAATAGAAACTCCACATTGGCTGAGTCAAAATGCATTTAACTCAACTGAGAAGTTATTGTTCTGAGGCCAAAATGTCTCCAGTTCATATCTCTGCTCCCATTTCCTTTTTTTCCTATATATGTAGGACATTAATTCTCTGCCTTAGAGTAGCAAAGCCTTCTGGCATTCGTGGAGGAAAGAACCGTATATCTGTGTAGAGTTCCCTTGGCATATCTTTTCATTCCAGCAACGGCGAAACAAAATATTACTGCCTGAGCTTTAATTCCCAGACTAATCCCATAAAGAATGGAGAGGGCTGTTTTGCCCTCTGCCAATGTTCGTTTTGGGGTGCGGTGAAGTTTGCACTTTGTTCTCCACCATTGACCCATCATTTTCTTGATGGCCTCCTCCTCCTCCACCGAGGAAACCAAGAAGGTCCATCTGCAAGAAAAGAAGACAATCTGAACATGCTCTGGGTGAGAAGCCCGTGGTCTCTTATTGGTCTCTTCTGTTCAGTCGCCACTTCCCAAATACCCCGAGTTTTCACACCAACCTTTGATGTAGAGTTGCCCAAACTGTGACAGTGGAAATAATGGAAGGCCTTCTAGATAATCTTCTCTGAAAGAGCAATTGAGGTGGATGTTAGCCAGGAGCTAGTGAAGTCATAGTCCCTATTTACAACAGAAGTAAACATCCATCTCCTTAGATTCATAGGCCCTTACTATCAAAGAAAACATCCCCACCTGTAGTCAGTGGTGAGATTCAAATAGGTGAACAACCGGTTCTCTGCGTGGATGCCACTTCCGGAAGTCCATTCTGGGCCTGGGCAACAAAAAATTAGCTACTGGTTTTGCCGAAGTGGTGCGAACCAGCTGAATCCCACCACTGCCCGTAGTCCATACCACCTGTAGTTTATTTTATACTCTAGGAGAGATTTCCAAACATCAGAACACAAGGTTCTAAGAGAAGACAGCTAGACGTTTGGGGATGGGGATGTTCTCACGTCCTTGAAATCAGTAGAATTTAACCCTCAGCCATTATAAATGGTTTATATTCAGAGTTTGTGAAATCAAAAGTATCCGGTGAAAAAGTCAACCAATCTACAAAACAATGTTGGGGGAACCATCTTTGACCAAGCCATTCGGCTGAAGATCACTATTCCCCTCCTCAACTTCTCTGGGATCCAAAGCAATGGTGGGATTCAAATACCTGAACAACTGGTTCTCTGCGTGGACGCCACTTCCGGAAGTCTGTTCTGAGTCGGAGAGGCCTCCCAGGCCCAGAACAGCCCATCGGAAGTGCGTGGATGCCACTTCCGGAAGTCCATTCTGACTCTCGGAAGCCTGGGGGAGGCCTCCAGGGCTCAGAACGGACTTCCAGAAGTAGCGTCCATGCACTTCCGGCAGTCCATTCTGGGCCTTGCAAAAAAGGGCTAGGGCATCAGCCGCTTCGCCAAAGTCAACAAAAAATTCGCACCGAACCGAAATTCGCACCACTGATCCAAACAAAAAGCACAATGGTTGGTTGGTTGTTGTATTGAGGATTCCTTTGTGATTGTTGTGATCGCAACAGTAACTAAATCAAAACAATAAAACTGCCATAGAACCAAACGCTGAAAGTCGTGTGGTGATTTATGTTAACTTTGCTCATACTTCAAAACTGTGGAGAATGTATCATTTTCATTCTGGGTTCTTATCTCAGTCCAACTGTGGAGAAATCACCTTCCACTGTCACCCTTATAAAATATTCCCCTGAGGTCTTTTTTTTTTTTTATATCACCCACATATGATTGTGATTGCAATTTTGCCAGTGTTGGGTTCAGTTAACAGCTGCCTGCCTTGAGAATTATGTCAAAAAAGGTTACGGACGAGGACACCAAGTATGGGGGGGAAATTTCCCTACGTGCCACAAGTCCTCAGCTTGTTTCGTTTCTGAAAAATAGAATAGCATGCTTTTTTTTTTAAAAAAAAAAAAGCCACAGTATTTTTAATGAACCAATATTTACGGCTGCTTTTTAAAGAACATGCCTGCTGCCTTTAAAGTAAAATACTAGTGGAAAAAGTAGCTCCTGAAAAAGATTAAGATAACAGCCTCTATGTAAAATAAATCCTGAAAACAGCTTTTTAAAAGCCTGCTGTAAACTGGACAATTGCAACAGTTTCTAGACAGCAGAAATTAAAAAGGAGAAATAACGTTAATTAAAAGTCTCCACTGAAGCATAGCAGAAGGTTAGCAGAATCGAATGAATAATACCTTTGCCTAGAGCAGGGGGGAAAAACCCAATAATATATTTATTTATTTATTTATTTATTACATTGACTTATATGCCGCCCTTCTCCCCACGGGACTCAGGGCGGCTCACAGCATATTAAAACAACATAACACATTTCCCCAATAAAAGCCAATTAAAACAAAATATTTGTAGCTGTGTCTCTTATTATTAAAAATCATTAAAAATTATCCCTATTTAAAATTCACCCTAGGTCAGTCCCGCTTGCTGAAAAAGCCATGTCTTGAGGGCGCGGCGGAAGGTTAGGAGATCCGGAATCGTTCGGATCTCGGGGGGTAGCTCGTTCCAGAGGGTGGGGGCACCCACAGAGAAGGCCCTCTGGGAATGACATTTTGGGAAGGGTATTTTAGCTCTCAGTGGGGCATTCCTGGGAAATCTTTCCCCCAATTATACATTAAGGTAAGAAGACTATCCAAAGAAGAACCGTAGTAGAATCAAGATATCGTGAAGTGTTGATATCACTTTACAATGCCTTCGTAAGGCCACACTTGGAATACTGCATCCAGTTTTGGTCACCACGATGTAAAAAAGATGTTGAGACTCTAGAAAGAGTACAGAGAAGAGCAACAAAGATGATTAGGGGATTGGAGGCTAAAGCATATGCGGAACGGTTGCTGGAACTGGGTATGTCTAGTTTAATAAAGAGAAGGAAGGGGGGGGGGGACATGATAGCAGCTTTCCAGTATCTCAGGAGTTGCCCCAAAGAAGAGGGAGTCAAGCTATTCTCCAAAGCACCTGAAGGCAGGACAAGAAGCAACGGATGGAAACTAATCAAGCAGAGAAGCAACCTAGAACTAAGGAGAAACTTCCTGACAGTTAGAACAATTAACCAGTGGAACAACCTGCCTCCGGAAGCGGTGAATGCTCCAACACTGGAAGTTTTTAAGAAGAGACTGGACAGCCATCTGTCCGAAATGGTGTAGGGTTTCCTGCCTGGGCAGAGGGTTGGACTTGATGACCTCCAAGGTCCCTTCCAACTTTATTATTATCATCATCATCATCGTCGTCGTCGTCGTCGTCATCGTCATTATTATTATTATTATTATTATTATTATTATTATTATTATTATTATTATTATTATTATTATTATTATTATTACATATGAATATATGGGAATAGCATCCCAGGGGTGGAAGGGACCCTGGAGGGGGTCTATGATAGCTCGCCTCAGCCAAATTGCTACGTCCAACCCGTGCAGGACAACTTGCCGCGGGACAAGAAATGACAAAAAAAATTTTTAAAAGATTAAAATTATTTTAAATAATTCAATTTAATTGCTGAATCATCCTGCACCAAGGCAAGTTGGCCATAGTGAATTGTCCTGAGGCGAAATGGCCAGGGCAAGTTGACCATGGAGAGCTGGCTGTGGTAAGTTGTTCCATTCCAACCTTGGAAGTCTTCTAGTCCAGGGGTCCCCAACCCCCAGTGTGTGGACCGGCACCGGTCCGCAGCATGCCACCAAGCGGGCCACACAAACAAGTAAAACTCCATCCTCAGGATGCAGCCAGTATTCAAAAATCACACCCCCTCCGATCCGTGTAAAAACCTTTCTCCATGGCATCGGGCCCAAAAGGTTGGGGACCTCTGTTCTAGTCCAACTCCCTGCCCAAGGCAGGATTCCTTATACCATCACGGACAGGTGGTTGTCCAATCTTTTAGAATAGAATAGAGCTGGAAGGGACTTTGGAAGTCTTCTGGTCCAGCCCCCTGCTTAAGCAGGAGAACCTACACCATCTCAGACAAGTGACTGTCCAGTCTCTTCTTTAAAATCTCTAGTGATGGAGCACCCACGACTTCTGGAGGCAAAGCTGTTCCACTGGTTAATTGTCCTCACTGTCAGGAAGTTTCTTCTTAGTTCCAGGTTGCTTCTCTGTTTGGTCAGTTTCCAACCATTGTTTCTTGTCCTGCCCTCTGATGTTTTGGAGAATAATTTGACCCCCTCTTCTTTGTGGCAGCCCCTCAAATACTAGAATACTGCTATCGTGTCTCCCCTATTTCTTCTTTTCTTTACATTAGCCAAACCTAAGTCCTGCAAGCCGTTCTTCGCATGTTTTAGTCTCCTTTTCTTGAAGACCTCAAGTGATGGAGCACACCCATAACTTCTGGAGGCAAGCAGTTCCATTGATTAATTGTTCTCATTGTCAGGAAATGTCTCTTTATTTTCAGGCTGAATCTTCCTCTGATGAGTTTCTGTCCATTGTTTCTCATTCTATGGGGAATAAATAAACCCTCTCTTCACCCTGACGGTGATTCAAAGATTGAAAGATGGCTATCAGGTCTTGCCTAAACCTTCTCTTAGTTAGGCTAAAGTGGTCACCAAAAGTTAAATCCAATTTCACGGTTCACATTTGATAGTTTACATAATATGCTTCCCAGAAGTGATTATTAGCAAGAGCTTGGTGTGGAACAGCCAAAGTTAGAAAAACCGAAGGTAAACTACATTGAAAGGAAATTAAGATTTTGAGAAACATCAAGGTAAGAAGAGTTTCGGTAAAACTGGAGCATTGTTTTTTTTTCAGAGAAGACCTAGAGGGATGCGACTAAAGTTGTGCTGGGAGGAACTTTGGGTTTCCCCTTTTAGAGAATATTTTGTGTAGTTTCTCTTGAAGTTCCTCTTCGCATTGATAGGGCTTCCTACAATTCTCAGAAGATTTCTGTACATCTTTGACACCTACATGAAATCTGAAGGAGGCATGAATATTAATCCTCGGGCAAAATATCCAAATAATGTTCAAGTAAAACAGAAGGATGGAAGTGAAATTAGTTAAATTTCTTGTGTGTGTGTGTGTGTGTGTGTGTGTGTATGCGAGGGGGTGGATGGGAAGGTGGGGAAGGAAAGAGAAGAGAAGAGAAGAGAAGAGAGGAGAGGAGAGGAGAGGAGAGGAGAGGAGAGGAAAGGAAAGGAAAGGAAGGGAAGGGAAGGAAGTAAATGGATTGGGAAAAGAATAAATGAATAGGGAAGAGAAGGGAAGGGAGATGGAAAGGGGAAGGAGAATGGAGAAAGACTATCCAAATGGCTTCACATTTCATGCTGCTATGTTTTGCATTCTCCTGCTCCTGCTTCCCTCTCCCCCAATTCCATCAGTCATCATCCCTTAAACACTTCTTAATTTTAATTTCTTTCAAAGAGCTAAATTCATGAAACAATGGCTGTGTGGCAAGCAAAGAAGGTATGTTTTAGGAAGATTAAAGAGGCTGAATAGGAGATTCTTATAATAAAAGCAACGCAAATTGTCACCATCTTGGGAAGCCCAAACACTATCACGCCTCACTTATGAGACGAACATGTGATGGTCCTCCTATACATTTCCTTTAGTGATGGGTGGGCCAAAATTAATACTGTTCATTTTTCATCATGAACACTTGGCAGATTTAAATATCATTGCAATGCTTCTACCCATAAAAGATTGCTACTCAGGCCTTGAAAGGTGGAGGAGGAGGAGGAGAGAAGGCAAAGAAGAAAGAGGAAGAGGAGGAGGGGGAGAAAGCGTTTGTAATTAATCTCATTTATTACTCATTAATCATCATGAATCATTTGCAAAACAAAAGGCTGTCGTTCTGCAGAGCATCAAAGCCAACCTCATAACAAAACAGACTAACTGAATCCTGGATTGAATAACAGAATAACAGAGTTGGGAGGGACCTTGGAGGTCTTCTAGTCCAACCCCCTGCTCAGGCAGGAAGCCCTATACCATTTCAGACAAATGGTTGTCCTGTCTCTTTTTGAAAGCCTCCAGGGAGGGAGCACCCACAACTTCTGGTGGCAACTCGTTCCGCTGTCAGGAAGTTTCTCCTTAGTTCTAGGTTGCTTCTCTCCTTGATTAGTTTCCATCCGTTGCTTCTTGTCCTGCCTTCAGGTGCAAAGCAGCCATTTAGACGTCAACCCCATGTGCAGTGCAAGAATCCAAATTCAACATCCCCAAGATAAAACTGTTCAGCTTCTCCATGAACGCATTCTGTGGAGGGACCTCATTAACTCCATAAGTAACAGTGACCATGGTCTAACTCAGGGATCCCCAACCTTTGTGGCTGGGCAGCCGAGCTTGGGAAGGGGAGAGGGGAACTGGGCCACACAAGCAGCAGACCAGCATGCATGTATGTAGCTCAACTTGCATGAGCGATGGCCTGGCGTGCACACACACAAGTGCCCACCAGCCCCCCACTTGCACAAGTTGAGTACCAGGCACATGCAGTCCTGCCAGCTATTCACACGGCCCAATTCTGAATAGGCCATGGCCTGGCCCAGGGGTTGAGGACCCCTGATCTAACTGACCACATTCAAAGGATGTTCTTCTAGCAAATGATAGACCTGGGTCTCTCAGCCTTGAAGATGGGTGGACTCCATACTGGTTGGGGAATTCTGGAATCTGAGGTCCACTCATCTTCAAGTTGCCAAGGATGAGGAACACTCTGAAGGACAATATCCCTAGACCTTGTTCTGAAAATAACTCTTGAGGTCTCCAACCTCTGTATTTTGAAACCTAAACGGACCTTGTCTTTCCTTGATTTAGCTTTCAACCCCATCAGTAACTTTTTGAGCCCACTCCAGTTTGTCTGCCATCCAGTTCTTCCTAAAGCTTTAATGTTCTCCATCTGTTTTGGATGCAGCTCAGGGGCTCTCATTCTTCTGAAAAGAATTGAGAATCACAGAACAGCGTTTAACTATTCACCATAACAAGACTTTGATGTATGTGGATCACGGATTGCAAAAGTCCCTTGTTGTGTCTTCTTCTGGAGAGTCAACCAAAGAAGAAAAATATCTCTTCATCTTCCCTTAATGGCTTCTGAAAGAGCCAAAGGGAAATTGGAAAAGTTCACTGATTAAACCGCTTGGGAAAGTTGTCCCCTGTCTTGGTTTAAATAAATTGCAAGGGAGAGTGTAATAAGACACAAACGAATCATCAAGGTCTCCTCGTTACATGAAACAATCTCTTTCATTACTCATGTACTCAAGACGTATTACTCTGTGACACAGTTAAGTTGAAGCGTGTTTGCTTTTGCTCAAGAGCTGCCTAGGACAATGGGACATGGGGCCATTTGCACGTGTCCCCAAGAATCAGATGACTTTCCAGACAGGTAAAAAAAAACCATTTCATCATATTCTCATGCTTTGGTTTTATTTCCACCCAGCCTGTCTTCCTTGATGGAACTCAAACACACCATTCCTTTAGGTCAGCCCTTTGAGGTGGGCTAGATTGCGAATCAGGAGTCACTGGGATTCTGGGAATATGCCTTAATATGTTCCTTCTCAGGGCAGGACATGAAGTGGAAACTCTTCAGAGGGCGATCCAACCGGGAACTAAGGAGGAATTTCCTGACAGTGAGAACAATTATGCAATGGAATAGCTTGCTTCCTGGAATTATGGGTGCTCCATCGTTGGCTGTTATCAAGGAAAGATTGGACAGCAATTTGTCTGGGATGGTTTGAGGACTCATGCCTTGGGCAGGGGCTTGTATTAGAGGATTTCCAACGTCCCTTCTAGCCCTGTGATTCTATGGTTCTGTGATTCTGTGATTCTGAGATTCTGTGAATTCTGTGATTCTGTGTTTCTGAGATTCTGTGGATTCTGAGATTCTGAGATTGTGTGATTCTGTGTTTCTGTGTTGTGATTCTGAGATTTTGTGATTCTGAGATTCTGAGAAACTGGGATTGTGTGATTCTGGGATTGTGTGATTCTGTGATTCTGGAATTGTGTGGTTCTGTGATTCCATGATTCTGTGATTCTGTGATTCTGAAATTCTGTGATTCTATGATTCTATGTTAGGGTAGCGTAACAGAATAAAGAAAGGTCTCTCTTTACTTCAACTTATACATAACACCATCAAGGTGGCGTTGTTTTGAGTATGTTTCTCACCCTTTCTGCTTTCCCTAGACTGAAATATCTTCTCTATAGTAGCTTTGGCATTCTCCTCTCCCTTCTCCAGTCAAGACCACCTTCCATCACAATGATCAGTGCCATCCTTGTACCTACAGGGAATGCCACGGGGGCACCCTCGACTAGTCATTATGACGCCACACAATTCTGTGCCAGCCTGTTCTGCAAAGTAATAATTTAATCTCTCTGCAATGTTATAGATTCTCCACCTGAGAAAAGCCACAACCGCACTAAGTATTATCTGACAACCGGTAGTGTTCTAGGGCAAATCATAGCATTTATCTTGTCAGATAGAAATCAGGGGAAATATTGATATTTTCCCTCTGTGGTCACTAATTCCCATTATTCTGCATTTATTCCCCCATGAAGCTTTTCAAAAAAAATCAGGGTAGAAGACGTTGTCTCAGTAAACTCCACCCCTTAGCTGCTGGACAAGTCTCGAAAAGATGAAACCAATTAACAAGCAGGAATAAATGACTTCGGAAGGCAAAAACCATCAAACAAGACAGCAGAAGATGTAACCAACATTACAAAGAAGCACAGAAGCTTGTTAGATTTTTTTATTTTTATTTTTTGGAGTGGAGGAAAACAGGAGGAGTGTAGGTTCCTTAGAGCACTGTCTCTAAAGAAAGATGGACCATTACTAATTGCCGCTTAATCACTGTGTTATAGTAATTATAATGTGTGCTTCCTACTCTATAGTTTATTACTCTGGGTTGGTTAAAAAGAAGAAGAAGAAGAAGAAGAAGAAAAGCTAATGCTGGTATATAATTTGTGGAGTCGGTGTTAAACGACGGAGCTCTTCATGGGAAATAACTTTGGTTTCTTCTGTACAGATAATCCTTACGATCACAGCTGAGCCCAACATTTCCATTGCTAAGTTGTGAATTATGTTTTACGACCTTTCTTGTCACAGTTATTCAGTGAAACACTGCAGCTGAACATGGGTGTTAAGCGAATCCGGCTTCCCCTTAACTTTGCTTGTCAGAAAGTCACAAAAAGAGATCACTTGACCCCGGGACCATCACAAATATGAGTCAGTTGCCAAGTGTCTGAATTCTGATCACAGGACCACAGGGATTGCTGGAAGAGTTATAAGTGCAAAAAACGGTCATAACTCGCTTTTTTCGGTGCCCTTGTAAACTTTGAACAGACACTAAATGAATGGTTGTAAGTCAAGGGATACTGTAGAAATTTTCATGTTCCTTCTTCTTCTTCTTCTTACCACCGTGTTTCCCCCCAAATAAGACTGGGTCTTATATTAATTAATGCATCCAAAAGACACATTAGGGCTTATTTTCTAGTTAGGGCTTATATTTGGGGAAATACGGTTGTCAAAGTTCCGACTAATGAAACACTTCAAAGAACTTCCAGGCATTGTTTATCCTAAAAAGTCTTTATTCTTTGTGTGACAGAGTGTCGGCATGGCATGAAGGATGCCAAGATCTGAATTTCCCTTCCTTTGCACACAACATTCCAGGCTATTCCCCTCCCCTATTTTGCAGTCATCATTCACATTTTCCAATCAACCTGGAGGGCAAAGATTCACTTCTGTTCCCTTCCCGTGCTTCTCCTCCTCTCCCACCATCATCTGAATTAACTCTAAAAATACCAGACAGTTCTGCATATCTTGTCAAAGCAATAATATCCAATATTAGCAGCGTTGACAACGGTAGTAAATGCATCCGTCTGGCTGATGATCTTAACTGGGGATTATTTTGGGGGTGGGGCTTATATTACGAGCGTCCTGAAAATTCATGCTGTTTTCATGCTTATTTTCCGGTTGGGTCTTATTTTTGGGAAGACGTAGTACCGATGGAAGCTCCTTACCATTTCTAAGAAAATACAACTTCCATGTTGAGGAAAATATGTCTTTTTCCAGAGATAGACTGTATATACCACTAGAAATAAGAAGGAACCATCCTGGAATGTACAGTTTGCAGATGTGTCTTTAAAACTGGTTTTCCAAATGTGTTGACATTTTGGATTTACTATATGGAATGTAGCCACCACGATGGCTCAAGGTCTGTTTTGGTCCATTATAGCAGAAATAGGAATTATGGAATCGTGGAGGTATATTGGCAAGTCTTTTCTCAATTTTTTTTCTCTTTCTCCTGATATTGGAGTCTCAGCTGAGCTAGGATTCCGATGTCCTGTTTGGGCACAAGGCAGCTTGGTGGCCAAGATCCATGCTCAACTAAATCCAGAGAATCCTTCCAAGAAAATGGGGGATGACCTGAAAGTCTTGAAGAACCTCTAGAAGAATGCAAACTGTCAAAGGAGCTTCACTCCAAAAAGACCTTGATTTCTCCACTTATCTCCTTAACCTAAAAAATTTGTTGTTATTGTTCAGTTACTAAGTTTTGTCCAACTCTTCATGGCCTCATGGATCATAGCACGCCAAGCCCCTCTGTCTTCTACTGTCTCCTGATGTTTGTTGCATCTATGACACTAACCATGTTTGTTGCATCTATGACACTATCTAACCATATTTGTTGAGTCCATGACACTATCTAACCAGGATTGTTGCATCCATGACACTATATAACCATGTTTGTTGCATCTATGACACTAACCATGTTTGTTGCATCCAGGACACTAGCTAACCATCTCATCCTCTGCAGTCTTCTTCTTCTTTTGCCTTCAATCTTTCCCAACATCATGGACTTTTCCAATAAGTCT
>NW_015390014.1:0-1216 GCF_001527695.2 Protobothrops mucrosquamatus
AAGCAACCACATGTTTATTGGATCCGTGCCCCTCCTGGCTGGTACTGGCTGCCCGGGAGGGTACACGAGCCTGGCTCCAGGGAATTATAAACGCTTCTCTACGAGAGGGTGTCTTCCCCGTAGCCTTGAAGGAGGCGGTGGTGAGGCCCCTTCTTAAGAAGCCTTCCCTGGACCCAGATGTATTGGCTAACTATCGCCCAGTCTCCAACCTTCGCTTTGTGGTGAAGGTTGTTGAGAGTGTGGTTGCGCAGCAATTCCCCCGGCGCCTGGAGGAAACAGTCTATCTAGACCCGCTCCAGTCGGGCTTCAGGCCAGGGTACAGCACGGAAACGGCACTGGTGAATGATCTCTGGAGGGCCCGGGACAGGGGTTATTCCTCTGTCCTAGTTCTTTTGGACCTCTCAGCGGCTTTTGATACCGTGGACCACGGTATCATGCTGCGGCACCTGGTGGAGTTGGGAGTGGGAGGTACCGTTATGCGGTGGTTCTCCTCCTTCCTCACCGACCGCACGCAGTCTGTATTGGCAGGGGGACAGAGGTCGACCCCAAGGCCCCTAACCTGTGGGGTGCCACAAGGGTCGGTCCTCTCTCCCCTATTGTTCAATATTTATGTGAAGCCGCTGGGTGAGATCATCCGTGGGTTTGAGGTGGATTTCCATCAGTACGCTGATGACACTCAGCTGTACATATCCACCCCAGGCCACCCCAATGATGCCCTTGACGTGATGGCCCGGTGCCTGGAGGCCATACGGGTCTGGATGGGGAGAAACAGACTCAGGCTTAACCCTTCCAAGACCGAGTGGCTGTGGTTGCCGGCGCCTCGGCATAGTCAGCTGACTCCGTCGCTGACTATAGGGGGCGAAACTTTGGCTCCCTCGGAGAGGGTGCGCAATCTGGGTGTCCTCCTGGATCCACGGCTGACACTAGAAGACCAGCTGACAGCCGTGGCCAGGGGGGCGTTTTACTGGGTACGGCTGGTTTACCAGTTGCGGCCTTTTCTGGACCGGGATGCCTTGTGCACAGTCACCCATGCTCTTGTCACCTCCCGCCTGGACTACTGCAATGCTCTCTACATGGGGCTCCCCTTGAGGAGCACTCGGAGGCTCCAGTTAGTCCAGAATGCAGCCGCGCGGGCGGTGTTGGGAGTGACCCGTCGCTCCCATGTAACGCCGCTGCTGCGCGAGCTGCACTGGCTGCCGGTGGCTTTCCGGGTGCG
>NW_015390014.1:5334-8527 GCF_001527695.2 Protobothrops mucrosquamatus
CGGGACTGACCTAGGGTGAATTTTAAATAGGGAATAATTTTTAAAAATTTTTAAAGATTTTAAATATGACACAGCCATTAATATATTTGCTTTTTAATTGGTTTTATAGGGGAAATGTTTTTTTGTGTTGTTTTTTAACATGCTGTGAGCCGCCCTGAGTCCCTCTGGGGAGAAGGGCGGCATAGAAGTTTAAATATAATAATAATAATAATAATAATAATAATAATAATAATAATAATAATAATAATAATAATAATTTGTTTATGACTTTCTTAGTTCAAAACCTTATTTACGGTAGCTTTTTGTCATTTATTTCAAATTTCTTAAATTCTTAAAACATAGAGTTATTTTTTCTTTTGTTCAGAAATGATAGACTCACCAAGTGGCTTTTCAAAGTTGTCGTTCTGTAGGTCTCTAATAGCCTTAAGATAGTTAAATAGATTATTACCCAAAGTGATTACAAGTGAGGTTAGCAAACTTATTTAGTCCCTGGAAAGGCTCCACTGCAATTGCAAGGCTGATGATTGATCTCTTTGTTTCCTTGCACTCAGAAGACTACTGTCCCTTGGTTTTCTCATGAGGAACATCCATCTGAAGCACACATGAATGATCTCCTGTCTTCTGATCTAGAGAACTTCCAAAGAATCGGACTCTTCACTGATTCTTCAGTCTTTGCCGTGGTCCTTGTCCCTGCTCTCCATGGAGTTGTGCTTAACTCACCATGTTTCCATGAGAAATTTTCTCCAGGAAAATGATTTTTAAAAACATGAAATGAAAGATAACTAACAGATCACCAAAGATCACACCAAACATGCGATCTGCATCTATTGCTTTTGGAGTAATTGCAGAAGTATCACATCTCTGAGTAGAATTAGCTAATTTTATTCATGGTGCATTTGCAAATGCCACACATTTGTCAGAGAAGCCAAATATCTTGGAAGATAGAAGCAAAGTTCAAAATAAGATAGGCCAGGGAAATGAAAATTAATGGAAACAAATAAAAAAATCAGTTCAGAAACAAATATCAAAAGTGCAGGTATGGTACCTCAGGAATAGAATTTGTGAAAAGGAACATTGAATAGGAGTCGATTGCAAACTGAATATGAATCACCATATCTGAGGTGGCTGAAAAGGCAAATCCAGCTTTAGGCTGCATTAATAGAAGCATAATTTCCAATCACACAAAGTAATCATTCTACATTATTTTGCTTTGTTCAGACTTATATACCATGCCAATTTCTGAACACCGTATTTGAAGAAGAGACCAGAGGAATGGGAATAGGTTCAAAGAAGGGCAACAAGGGATCACAGGGCTAAAAACTGTCTTATGAAGACCTACTAAAAGACCATGTTAAGTGACCTGAAGGGATATTTTGACGGGTAAGAAATTCTAAAGTAAATGAGCACTGGCTCAGGAATTCTGGGAGTTGAAGTCCACGAGTCATAAAAGAGCCAAGGTTGCCTACCCCTGATTTGGGGTATTGATTTGAAGCCTTTTCTGATTCATGTGTGATGTTGATTCTACTGCAGATCTTGTTACTTGAAAGATGTAACTTGCTTAATTCTATGGCTTGTTCTAATGCATCATTGTCAGCGCAATCCTAGATTGATGGATTATAGCTAAGTACCACTTTTATGTGTTTGCTGTTTTGGAATTACACATTTTTACCTTCTCTTTCTGGGATGAATATATACAGCAGCTTTGTCACTAAGGTACAAATAGCACACCTCCAACCACTTAGCATTATTTGAAAAAAAAAAAAGAATTTCTCTCTCAACATTTTGGAAAGTAAGCTCTACTGAATTCCATGCCATTTATATTTGCATAGGCATAAAACACTGGTAAGTACACATTTCTACATATTGATGTGGCTTACTATATCCTGTGAAGATAAGTAGATGCAATTTTATGCCCATAGAATGGTTCATCCCTAGTTTATGAAAAAGCTGTTTTCAATCTAATTCTTCTGCTTGTACAATTCTTCAGACAAGGCAGTACTTTCAGAGATCCTGATATTTTCATAAATCTCAAGTCTTATTTAAACAAAACTAAAAGCTATTGTGCTATGCTTTGAACTTCTCGATACTCGGCCAGACAGGGGATGGCACTACAGAGTTACTCATTGTTTTGAATTTTTAGATGTCCATTAAATTTGCCAGGGGATTGTTATTATTTAAATGTGAATAGCGCTTTTTATTTAAAAAATCAGGCATGCCTTTTGTACACAAACACACATATACACACTTTATAATAGCTGTTCACAGCAACCAACCCAGTGGTTGAGTTGATTTTTTTTTTTATTAAACCCCATGAATGCTTTAAAAATCACTCCATTTCACCCATGGATTTTTCCCCCTCTACAGTCCAACCAAGTGAGAGCAATGGGTTAAGTGGGGACCTCAAGGGGCCACTTGACTTTTGCTTATCTGGATAACTTTTTGATCTTGTTTGTTTTACCTACCCGAAGAAGCCAGCCGACTACAGAACAGGCCATGTGGGTATTACCCTGAGATAATCGTGGCTATAAGAGAAGAGGGGGAAGGGGGTAAACATATCCTTGATGACAGATCAAGTGAAGGTAAAAGGGAGAAGGGAATTACATGCTCTGCAAGGATGATAATGGAAATGGAAAGAAAAACACGGCATGGCTCATGTGTGAAAAAGAATGCCAGGCCCAACATGTCTTGATGCAGGCAGCAGCCTTTCTCAGCTTGGCACCCGCTAGATATTGAGACTGAAACTCCTAGCCAGGATGTGGAAAGTTGATGTAAGGCAAGATTACACATAAGTCTCAGTGAGAACACAATCTCTATGTTCGAGTACAGCTTTTCCCAACTTGGTAGCATACTGGAAAATGGTGTTTGAAGACTGTTAGATCGCGCAGGCAGTAAGACATGAGTCGAGTGACAGTCAGCTCTTGGTTTATTGGCAAGGCATAAAGTAAATCCGGACTGGCTCTCTGGGCCAGGGGAGCCCTCTTTTATGGGATTCCTCTGGCTTGTAATCACACAATTCCATTGGCTGGCAAGACCCTGTTGCTAGTTAGCCAACCAGCAACGGGCATGAAACTGTATGCAGATGGAGAAGGGCAATCACCCTTAATGGGCGATCAATGGTGAAGGGCAATCACCCTTAATGGGCGATCAATGGTGAAGGGCAATCACCCTTAATGGGTGATCAGGATATGCATAG
>NW_015390014.1:12310-18090 GCF_001527695.2 Protobothrops mucrosquamatus
ACCCTGTTGCTAGTTAGCCAACCAGCAACGGGCATGAAACTGTATGCAGATGGAGAAGGGCAATCACCCTTAATGGGCGATCAATGGTGAAGGGCAATCACCCTTAATGGGTGATCAATGGTGAAGGGCAATCACCCTTAATGGGTGATCAGGATATGCATAGGGGATTAAGGGGGGGGGAATACAAAGAACACAACAAAGACTAATACATTTCATAGGCAAGAGATAAGTTTTCCCCAATGTTTAATATTTCAACTGATGTCATTGATAGATTATACAAGAGCCAGTTTGGTCTAGTGATGAAGGCATCAGGCTAGAAACCTGGAAACCGGGAGTTCTAGTCTTGCCTTAGCCGTGAAAGATCGCTAGCTGACCTCGGGCCAGTTACTCTTTCTCAGCCCTACTCACCTTATAGGGTTGTTGTTATAGGAAAATAGGAGGAGGAAGGAAGGTATGTTGGACGTGTTCGTTGCCATGAGTTTTTTTTGGAAAAAATAATAAAGGCGGCATACAAATAAAATAAATAAAGCAGATGATACTAAAGTGCCAAACAGACCCAGGCAGAAGGAGGTGTCACAACTAAAGTGACATGGAAGTGATATGGAAAAATAGCATTCTAAAGCTAGCTTTAATTGAAGCCTGGTGGGTCATTCTATTTCTCATATGGCCAGTCCAGCCTCATTATTTCTTATGTATCATTATGTTTGCATTCACTTCCATTTCCATGGGAATCTGAACCACACTGGAAATGATCAAGCCCTTGTGATTTACAAACTGGCATTGCAGGATCCTGATCTTTTAGAGCATGGGTCATGTGATGTATCATGACCTATCACAATGTTTTTTGCCTTTGCAGAGCCGGGGTGGGCGTGGCCTGCACATGTCGCATCTGGCCCACGTGCCGCCAGTTTAACACCCCTGTTTTAGATAGAAATCAAACTATTGTGATGGGGCATTTGTAAGGTTGTTGGACCTTATTTGCAACATTAAAGGAGAGATATTTTGAATTATGGTAGTAATTTCTAATGCCTGAATGGTGGGCTTTAGCTGAAGTGGGCATTAGCTTCTAGTAAAAAATGGATCCAAAACAAATAATTAGTGCAGCCGTTCATACGTTACAAAATATGCCTTTTTCAACAACTGTGGATGCATGTGGATACAATTTAAATTGCAATTTGGGAAATAGTTCTAATGGACATCTCTCCAGAGGCATCTCTCTCTTTGCTTAAAAGCGCCGTGTGATCAGTTCTTCAAGAGTTTACAAGCCAGGCATTTTCCCAAATAAGAGCAAAGAAATTACACCAAGGCATTATAACTGGAAATCATTCTGCTTTTGTGTGCCATGATTTTTGCAAAACTGGGCTTCTCTAGTGACACCTTAAAAATATCCCCCATATTTTATGAGCCAAAATCCATTTACAAACAGAGTGACTCCCCTGTGGCCAGCCGTTTAAATAAGCACCTTCTGCATGTAATTCCTACAGTGGAAACCGAGTTCCATAGGTATGATGTAAGCAGGACTTGAGGAAGAATTTCANGAATTGCTGACATTAGTCTCTCGTGCAGAAGACTTTCTGGTATAAAGCTTGATGCATTCAACTACATTCCCTAGGATTTAGTTCTTCCTTATCTTTCCCAGTCTGCTTCCTCTTGTCTTTGTGCCATGGAATGAGAAAGCAGCATGTGGCTACATTTTCAGTTCAGTAAAAGGACTATGTTCTTCAGACTTATGGAACAAGATGTCCTAGAACCAGCAGGGATGAACAAAAGAAAGAAGGGCAAATGTAATGTGATGGGTCTTCCCAGGAAAATGTTTGGTATATATAATGTTTATTAAAGATTTTAATTACAATAATAAAAACTATTGCTCAGAATGAAAAATAAAAAGGGAAGAAAATGTGAAAAAGGAAAAAGGGAGAAAAAAGGAGAAAGCCTTCCATTTTTCCTAACAATTGCAAAAAATCTGTACTCAACCCATGACTGCTGCTACCATGCCGCTTTGCCCTGGCAACTGCCCATGGGCATCCTCAAAAGCCTTCAACCCAGTCATTGGCTGTGCAAAAATTGCACATAAAATAAAGAAAAAGAAATATATAAAGAAGGTGCTTCCAATATTTATCACAAGTATAAAGACATTTGGTAGCTCTTCACCCCCTATAAGGTTAAAACAGGTATCTCTTCTTCCCATAACCCATCCCCTCTTATCTATAAGCATATTTATAAGAAATCAACTTTTCAATCCTGGTGTCAGCAAAAAGTCGACAAAAGGTTGCCATTTTTTAAAAATAAAGTACATGTCTTATTTTAATCTTAATCAAATAAACCAGCTTTATATTCCTTCCTTTTAGCTCTAAGTGACCTGAAGAGATATTTTGACGGGTAAGAAATTCTAAAGTAATGTTAGAAAGTATTACTTCACAGAAAGAGTTGTGGAAACTTGGAACCAACTTCCAGTGGCGGTAGTGGATCAATCATCAGTAACTTTTAATATGCTTGAGATAAACATGTCCATCACCCAACAAAAATTAATAATAATAAAAATATGGAAATAATAATTAAAACAATAAATTAAAAATAAAAATAAAAAAACAAATGAACTCAAAGGGCAGACTTCATGGATTACTAGGTCTTTTACTGCCGTCAGTTTTTTATGTTTCTGTCTCTATATGTCTCACAGACATAGAAGAAGGTCAAGCAGAGGCTTCAAGGTGTACAGATTTTCTCTTGGAAAAGGAACAGCATGATGCAATTTTTCAACCTCAATCAACTTTCATGAACACCGGCTGGAGAATTCTTAGAGCTGAAGTCCACACATCTTAAAGTTGTTGAGGTTGAGAAACACTGGTATGATGATAAAGGAATGAATGATTTGGGGGGCAGGGGTAGGCAACCTTGGCTCTTTTATGACTCGTGGACTTCAACTCCCAGAATTCCTGAGCCAGCACTGGCTCAGGAATTCTGGGAGTTGAAGTCCACGAGTCATAAAAGAGCCAAGGTTGCCTACCCCTGATTTGGGGTATTGATTTGAAGCCTTTTCTGATTCATGTGTGATGTTGATTCTACTGCAAATCTTGTTACTTGAAAGATGTAACTTGCTTAATTCTATGGCTTGTTCTAATGCATCATTGTCAGCGCAATCCTAGATTGATGGATTATAGCTAAGTACCACTTTTATGTGTTTGCTGTTTTGGAATTACACATTTTTACCTTCTCTTTCTGGGATGAATATATACAGCAGCTTTGTCACTAAGGTACAAATAGCACACCTCCAACTACTTAGCATTATTTGAAAAAAAAAAGAATTTCTCTCTCAACATTTTGGAAAGTAAGCTCTACTGAATTCCATGCCATTTATATTTGCATAGGCGTAAAACACTGATAAGTACACATTTCTACATATTGATGTGGCTTACTATATCCTGTGAAGATAAGTAGATGCAATTTTATGCCCATAGAATGGTTCATCCCTGGTTTATGAAAAAGCTGTTTTCAATCTAATTCTTCTGCTTATACAATTCTTCAGACAAGGCAGTACTTTCAGAGATCCTGATATTTTCATAAATCTCAAGTCTTATTTAAACAAAACTAAAAGCTATTGTGCTATGCTTTGAACTTCTCGATACTCGGCCAGACAGGGGATGGCACTACAGAGTTACTCATTGTTTTGAATTTTTAGATGTCCATTAAATTTGCCAGGGGATTGTTATTATTTAAATGTGAATAGCGCTTTTTATTTAAAAAATCAGGCATGCCTTTTGTACACAAACACACATATACACACTTTATAATAGTTGTTCACAGCAACCAACCCACTGGTTGAGTTGATTTTTTTTTATTATACCCCATGAATGCTTTAAAAATCACTCCATTTCACCCATGGATTTTTTCCCCCTCTACAGTCCAACCGAGTCAGAGCAATGGGTTAAGTGGGGACCTCAAGGGGGCACTTGACTTTTGCTTATCTGGATAACTTTTTGATCTTGTTTGTTTTACCTACCTGAAGAAGAAGCCAGCCGACTACAGAACAGGCCATGTGGGTATTACCCTGAGATAATCGTGGCTAGAAGAGAAGAGGGGGAAGGGGGTAAACATATCCTTGATGACAGATCAAGTGAAGGTAAAAGGGAGAAGGGAATTACATGCTCTGCAAGGATGATAATGGAAATGGAAAGAAAAACACGGCATGGCTCATGTGTGAAAAAGAATGCCAGGCCCAACATGTCTTGATGCAGGCAGCAGCCTTTCTCAACTTGGCACCCGCTAGATATTGAGACTGAAACTCCTAGCCAGGATGTGGAAAGTTGATATAAGGCAACACATTACACATAAGTCTCAGTGAGAACACAATCTCTATGTTCGAGTCCAGCTTTTCCCAACTTGGTAGCATACTGGAAAATGGTGTTTGAAGACCAATACATTTCATAGGCAAGAGATAAGTTTTCCCCAATGTTTAATATTTCAACTGATGTCATTGATAGATTATACAAGAGCCAGTTTGGTCTAGTGATGAAGGCATCAGGCTAGAAACCTGGAAACCTGGAGTTCTAGTCCTGCCTTAGCCGTGAAAGATCGCTAGCTGACCTCGGGCCAGTTACTCTTTCTCAGCCCCACTCACCTTATAGGGTTGTTGTTATAGGAAAATAGGAGGAGGAACGAAGGTATGTTGGACGTGTTCGTCGCCATGAGTTTTTTTTGGAAAAAATAATAAAGGCGGGATACAAATAAAATAAATAAAGCAGATGATACTAAAGTGCCAAACAGACCCAGGCAGAAGGAGGTGTCACAACTAAAGTGACATGGAAGTGATATGGAAAAATAGCATTCTAAAGCTAGGTTTAATTGAAGCCTGGTGGCCAGCCTGCTTCCAAGACCAACACATTGGCTGTTGGGTCATTCTATTTCTCATATGGCCAGTTCAGCCTCATTATTTCTTATGTATCATTATGTTCGCATTCACTTCCATTTCCATGGGAATCTGAACCATACTGGAAATGATCAAGCCCTTGTGATTTACAAACTGGCTTTGCAGGATCCTGATCTTTTAGAGCACGGGTCATGTGATGTATCATGACCTATCACAATGTTTTTTGCCTTTGCAGAGCCGGGGTGGGCGTGGCCTGCACATGACGCATCTGGCCCACGTGCCGCCAGTTTAACACCCCTGTTTTAGATAGAAATCAAACTATTGTGATGGGGCATTTGTAAGGTTGTTGGACCTTATTTGCAACATTGAAGGAGAGATATTTTGAATTATGGTAGTAATTTCTAATGCCTGAATGGTGGGCTTTAGCTGAAGTGGGCATTAGCTTCTAGTAAAAAATGGATCCAAAACAAATAATTAGTGCAGCCGTTCATACGTTACAAAATATGCCTTTTTCAACAACTGTGGATGCATGTGGATACAATTTAAATTGCAATTTGGGAAATAGTTCTAATGGACATCTCTCCAGAGACATCTCTCTCTTTGCTTAAAAGTGCCGTGCGATCAGTTCTTCAAGAGTTTACAAGCCGGGCATTTTCCCAAATAAGAGCAAAGAAATTACACCAAGGCATTATAACTGGAAATCATTCTGCTTTTGTATGCCATGATTTTTGCAAAACTGGGCTTCTCTAGTGACACCTTAAAAATATCCCCCATATTTTATGAGCCAAAATCCATTTACAAACAGAGTGACTCCCCTGTGGCCAGCCGTTTAAATAAGCACCTTCTGCATGTAATTCCTACAGTGGAAACCGAGTTCCATAGGTATGATGTAAGCAGGACTTGAGGAAGAATTTCA
>NW_015390014.1:18526-20478 GCF_001527695.2 Protobothrops mucrosquamatus
TGCCATGATTTTTGCAAAACTGGGCTTCTCTAGTGACACCTTAAAAATATCCCCCATATTTTATGAGCCAAAATCCATTTACAAACAGAGTGACTCCCCTGTGGCCAGCCGTTTAAATAAGCACCTTCTGCATGTAATTCCTACAGTGGAAACCGAGTTCCATAGGTATGATGTAAGCAGGACTTGAGGAAGAATTTCACCGACATGCTGATCAGAAATCATTTACAATAAAAAGCGTAGATGACAGCCATATGCATTGGACGCTTTATTTTATATGGGATGGCTGGCCTTGCAGACCTCAAGTGGGGGTATCTTCTGATCCAAAGATACAATTGGAAACAGGTGGCTACCACACCACATGGAAATATATATATATATTCTCCTCTCAAGAGATCTTTTCAACAGACCAGATTGGGAGACAACTTCTCTACTTTATCCTTCCTTCTCTTCCTTCTCCCTAGAAGCAATTACAGCCTTACTGCCTTCCTCTATTCTCAGAAAACACGAAAAAGGCAGGATTCATCAGACCATTAAGCCCTTTTTGAATGCTTGGGTAGAAAAAAAACACTTTTCATATAGTTCTGCATTACGAACCCTGGAGTGACCTTCATCAATACAAGCGTGGCTATAGCTGTGATTTCCATTACCTATTTCCTATTTTGCAAATAAACTAAATGTACTATTCATGTTTGGAATAAATACCTGATTAGGTATTTGATCAAAAAAAGATGACAGCTGGGCAACATGAGGCAGGGTTTGGTTTCTTTATTATTTGTTGTCACCAAGGACTTCCCAATTGTTTCTGACTCAAAGATTTGTTAAGTGGCTGCTTTCAGGTGGTGTGACAGGCGCTGCAGCTGTATTTCATTTGGAGAGAACTTAAGCAAGAGGTGTAATAGTATCCAGGCTGGATGTATTAACTCCTGGGTGTAGATGTTACAGTATGTTTGTGTGCAACAGGGAATGTTTCCATCACACAGATCTGTTGCAGATAAATGCACCCCAACCCCTTCTTCACCAGGAAGAGGAAAAGAACTCTAGCTAGACATAAAAATTCTGCCAAGTTACAATATGTAACATTGACTGGAAATGTTTTGAGAGCAATGGAATAAAATGACCCAAAGGATACCTTTGTTCTAGAGGTCACTGGAAGGAGAAAAAAGATGTTGCGACTCTGGAAAGAGTGCACAGAAGAACAACAAAAATGATTAGCTAAAGCATATGAAGAATGGTTACAGAGAGGGCTATGTCTAGTTTAATGAAAAGAAGGACTAGGGGAGAGATGATAGCAGTCTTCCGATATCTCAGGGGTTGCCACAAAGAAGAGGGGAACAAACTATTTTCCAAAGCAAGACAAGAAACAATGGTTGGAAGCTAATCGAGGAGAGAAGCAACCTAGAACTAAGGAGAAATTTCCTAATGGTGAGAGCAATTAAACAATAGAATAGCTTGCCTTCAGGTACTCCATCACTGAAAGCTTTTAAAAAGAGACTGGACAACTATTTGTCTGAAATGATACAGGGTCTCCTGCTTGAGCAGGGCATCGGACTAGAACAGGGCTTTTCAACCTTTTCACAGATTGTACCACTTTTAGGGCATGGCAATATTCGAGTACCACCAGTGCCTAGCAAGCTGTCAAAAAAAAAGAAAAAGATAAAAAAGGAAAAAAGGGGGGGATTTGGGGTTTTACTGATTAGATTGATTTGTTGTTATAGAAATAGTAAGACAAGAAACAATGGTTGGAAGCTAATTGAGGAGAGAAGCAACCTAGAACTAAGGAGAAATTTCCTGACAGTTAGAACAATTAACCAGTGGAACAACCTGCCTCCAGAAGCGGTGAATGCTCCAACACTGGAAGTTTTTAAGAAGAGACTGGACAGCCATTTGTCTGAAATGGTATAGGGTTTCCTGCCTGAGCAGGGGGTTGGACTAGATGACCTCCAAGGTCCCTT
>NW_015390014.1:20556-26645 GCF_001527695.2 Protobothrops mucrosquamatus
TTTGCTTTTGTATATTTGTATTTTATTCTTTAATCTAATAAAATGTTACAAAGCGTAAAAAAAAAGAGAGAGAGAAAAAGTTCCGGTTTTGATTTCTTTGGTGGCTGTTCCTTTGCTGAATCACTTTCCCTTTGCACTGACAAAGGTATGATGAATTTATCCATATTTATTAATATGCACCACTACCTTGGTGGTCAGCTGGCTGGTTGGCTCTTCTTCCTCTCTCCCTCTCCTCTTTTTCCTCCCTGCCTCCTGGGCTCTCCTTCCACAACTACTTCTTCCCTCTCTTTTTCCTCTCTGCCTGTTGGACTCTCCTTCCACAGCTTCCTCTCTGTCCCCTTTTCTTTCTCTGTTGTCTTTTTTCTCCTCTCCAGCCAAACCCACCTCCTTTTATAGCCTCTCCTCTCTTCCCCCCTCCTTTTCTCTTTGGTGCACCTCTAGCTCAGTGGTTCTCAACCTTTTTAATGCCGCGACCCCAACCGGTCGTAAGTCGAGGACTAAACCGGTCGTACGTCGAGGACTAAACCGGCCGTAAGTCGAGGACTACCCAACCGGTTGTAAGTCGAGGACTTTCCCTGCCCGGGAGCGCCGCGCATGCGTGGTTCCGCCCCCTGCGCCGGCCGAGGCATAGCTGGCAAGTGGCAGAGACGGAGCAGGCCGACCACCAGCTGGCCCAGCCCAAGGGAGGTAAGGCACCCACCGGAAAAGGGGAAAAATTCACGGACAAAAAAAATGGCAGACAGCCTTGCTTGGCGACCCCCGTGAAATGATCGATCGACCCCAAATGGGATCCCGACCCACAGGTTGAGAACCACTGCTCTAGCTGATTCCTCTCCTCAAGGCTGCACTTCTCTATCTTTCTCCGTCCCCTTCTCTTCCCCCCCAGTTGTCTTTTTCCCCCTCTCCCTTTCCTGTCAAAATCTCCTTTTATATCCTCTCCTCTCTCCCCCCTCCTCCTTTTCTGTTTGGTGCACCTCCAGTTATGCGTTGCTTCCGGAAGCGCCAATCAACTGGAGCCTGGCATTGATCCTGAGGCTTCTGCTGAGCCCCGACAGCCCTGCAGAAGCGCCAATCAGCTTGCAGCTGTGCATGCTGATCCTGGGGCTTCTGCCGAGCCCCAACAGCCCTGAGCTCCAGCTGTCTCTCCCTCAGGTTTGTGCGGTGCTGCCACCCCTTCAGCTCATTTCCCTCCCCCACTACGCTTGTCTACGACGGTAGTGTGCCACCTTCCAGGTGCCAAAGTATCACAGGTGGTACGCGTACCAATGGTTGAAAAGTCCTGGACTAGAAGACCTCCGAGGTGCCTTCCAACTCCATTGTTCTGTGTTCTATAAGAAGCAGATGGGGCCCTAGACTGTACCTAGTCCCTGGGGTTCTTTTTAGCCTTTGAAATACAAGGGCCCAAAATTGGGAGCATGGCAGTTATTGCCTCAACCCAGTCTTGAGATTATTATTTTTTTTAAATTAAATTCTTCCAGAAACACTTTCCTGCCCAGCTTGTGCAGTGTCCCCCTCACTGCAACTGCCAATACCTTGCCTAACCTGAAGAGAAGAATGTCCTCCTTACACTAAAGAAAGATGAGGCTGAAGAGAAAAGAAACAAGCAGAGTGGAGCAGTCAGGATCCTTGCCTATTTCAGTCCATTCAACTTGCCCAGCTTTCTCCTTGCTTCACAGTGTGCTGTCACTGGTCCTGAGGCTTTATCGCCATGATCCAACTGTGGAGGCTTTCTCACTTAGATTTGGACATGTCAAAAGCAGAGATGAAACACAGTGGGGCACTTTTAAAAAATTTCCAAGCTCAGAGTGGGTTAAACAAGAACTGTTCATTCTGTATTCACATACAGGTCATCCTCAACTTACAATTGTAATTGATCCTGCAATTATAATTGTAAGCTATGATGGCCATCAAGCAGGTCATCATGTGACTGGGCACGATTTTACAATCTTTTTTATGGCAGTCATTAACCTATTGTTAATGCTATTGTTCACTATGGGCTGCTTTTTGCTGGAAGCCGGAAGTAAATGCTGGAAGCATAGCTGACTGGGGAATTCTGGGAGTTGAAGTCTACATATCTTAAAGTTGTCAAGGTTGAGAAACATTGCTCTAGATAAAAGATTGTGTGGTTGAGCTAGTCCATTGATCGGTTGTTAGTTACGGCCTTAGTGACCTAAGTGGAAAGATTTTCTTTTCTTTTGACTCTGGACAAGTGACATATTATGTTTTCCCCCCTGTATATTCTTGAAATTGTGTTTTGTTCTTTTGGTTTTAATTTTTTTTAAACTGCTTAGAGCCATAGTTGCAAAATGGACAGCTCTCTACATTGTTAAAATAAATAAATAACCAGTAAATTGGATTAACTCCCATAATCCTCCATTATGGGAGTTCAAACTCTAACACATCTGGAGGGTATCAGGTTAGACAAACTTTACCATCCAAATTTTTCCTTTTATTTCAACATGAATTCATGCCTGGTACTGTTGAACATCATGCTGACAGGTCTGGACTTATCATTTACATTTCTGATCAAGATGTTTGGCTCAATCACTAGCCTTTCGCTGAAGCCAAGGAAGCATATTCTCTTCTAGTGTTTAGATGAGTGTGGTCGGCAACAGGATCTGACTTTCATATTGTCATTTCATTTGGGTGTCTGTTGATCAGGCAATCAGGCCATAAACCCTTTACAACTGTAACTGCTCTTTAGCAGCTGTTTATGGGTAGACACAAAGCTGTTTCGTAAATTGATTCACAAAGTGTGCTGTTTATACAGCAAACAGCAAAAAATGTGTGCTTCCCCTTTTGCAACACTGAGGAGGTCTGACATGAAGGCAGGATGTAGAGTAATGGTGACTGTAGAACACTGAACTTTCGCGAGAGAAACTTGCAACCAAATCTGTACCCCAACAGTCAGATTCCTTCGGTGACCTTGGACCAACAACAAACATTTTCTGAATTAAAAGCCACGTGCAACCTTCACACTCATGGAGCTAAACTTCTGTTTCCATTTTTGTTTAAGTGGGGGGAATCTATTGATTTGTATCAGTAGCCATTTAATGTGTTGAATCTGGAAACTGGGATGAGATAGAGAAGCTCATGAAAAAATAAATTGGTACTGGCTGCCAATTAAGTACCAAGCCAAGTTTAGTGTTTTGGTTTTGACACAATGTAGCTCTGAATAACTTGGGACCAAGATACTTGTCAGACTGTCTTTCCCATTAGAGACCTGCTTGATAGCTAAGAATTTCAGGAGAAATCCTCCTGTATATGCTGAGAGTTGCAGAATGGGACTTTTGAAATACTCTTCCTCTGAGATTCATGGAATGCCTTTTCTATAGCAACTGTTAAAGATTTAGCCTTTCACTTAGGAAAGACCTGGGCATTTTATGGCCCGTGGGCCATATCCAGCCTTTCAGCTGTCCCTGTCTGGCTCATGTCAGCATGTGTGGTGGTGGTGGTGGCAGGGGACGAGGCGGTAGCATGGGTTGGGAGCAGGAAGGGGGGGGGACAGCAGCCCTTCACAATAGTCCCAATTTTTCATGTGGCCTCTTGGGAAAATTAATTGACCACCCCTGATTTTGTACATATATATATCTGAATGTGGATTTTTTAAATTTGTTTTTCCTTTCCATACCCCACCTTTTAAAGAAATACCTTATTTCATTTTGGCTTTTAAATTTTCTGTTACAACCATATTGAGATTGATAGGCAGTAGAAAAGTAATTTATAAATATTAATAATAGCACAAAATACTAACACAGTCTCACAGTTGCTTTATATGGATGATCTAAGGCAGAGGTCTCCAACCTTTTGGACACAGGGAACGGTTACATGGAGAGAGGTTTTTCCGCAGACCGGAGGGGATGTGGTTTTGTGTGCTGCCTGCATCCTGTGGAGGGGCTTTCCTTGTTTATGCAGACCAGTTACTGGCATGTCGTGGCCTGGTATTGGTCCACAGACCAGGGGTTGGGGACCCCTGATCTAAGGCTTTGTGGAAAATCAAAATAGCAAATCAGTGATTGACAAATGTCATAAGAATTCTTAGCACCCATATAGCAGTGGAATTTGGCCTCGAGATATGTGTTACAGTGGCAATAAATTAGGACAAAATCATATAGAAATGGAACATAAATGCTGAAAGACCAAACTATTAGAAACCGTCAGGATGAAGCCTAGAAGTATCTGGGCATTTTACAGTTGGGTATCATCAAGCATGGACAAGTTAAAAATGTGACTAATAAAAAATACATCCAAAGAGTGAAAAAAGAACTAGCACATTAAAGCCATCAATATCTGAGCCATACTTGTGATACGATGCACTGCTAGAATTATTAACTGGACAGAAGCTGTTTGGATCGAAAAACAAGAAAGCTAATTACTATTCACATAGTGATATTGATAGATTGTAGCTGCCTTGAAGAAATGGAGACAATACTTTACTTCAGATCAAACAAACTGTTGAGGAAGAAAAGGATGATAAAAGACAGCCAAGAACAAGCATTGATGCAAGTTAAAAATGGGAAGCTATTGAATATGTAGGAAACAAACCTGAATATTGAAATGTTGTAATAAAAACATGAACAAAATGCTGGCAAGGAAAATCATTACATGGTCAATTTCTACAAAAGATTGAAGAGAAAGTGAATAAAGATAAAACCTGGCAATGCTTTACAACTAGAACATTAAAAAAGAAAAAGAAACGGAAAGCTTGATTTTGGCTGCTCAAGAGCAAGCTTCTCAAACTAATACAATCAAGGTCAGAATTAAAAAATCATCAAATGAATCAAAGTGCAGATTGTGCAACGAGGCAGAAGAGCCAGTAAGTCATATACTCAGCTCATGCAAAAAGATCGCACAAACTGATTATAAACAATGACACAACACTGTTAAGGGAAAAATAATAATAAAACAGAGATAGAAAGGTTTATAAGCGTTGTAAAATTAACCAGAACATTTCAAAATGTTGATATAAATCTACATATTAGAATATCTGGTATCTATTTAAAGTTTTTAGTCAACATTAAAGTTAGTTTGTATGAAATTTGTTAATTTGCAATAATTAAAATGATAGTCCAAAAATGGTTTCCACGTTTAATTAAATTTTATGTAAAGTTGTTTTTCAAATATGAAGTTAATTTTATCATTAGCATATATTCCCATTATTTAATTTGCTATTCTTCTACTGTATATAAGGGAATTTCCAGTGAAAATCCTAGAGAATTGTAGCAGCTATTATCATCTTCCAAATCAGTTCTGTATACTTGGTGGAAATATACGGTAGGTTTTAGTAATTTTAGTACAAAAATAGCAGGCTGAAAAGAAAAACCCACCTTTAAAATATGTCATCTTCTATTTTAAATCATTTCCCAGAACTGTTGGGCTTTACAACTTTGTCACCAAGTATGAAAAAAAATACTGCATTTCCAACAGTTTTTAGAGAATGAATTGTTTATTTTGGCAATCAGTCCTGGAATAATATACCATTTCCTACCAGTTTTTTCTAAGTGTATTATTGACTGTAAATCTGATACTGTTCTTCCTCTGATATTCACATTGTTGCATGACAAATGTTTTATTTAAATTCTGCATTCATTTTTTCATGGGCACTACTTGGTTAAGACTCCATGTGTAATTTGAAACATCACTCCAAGGCCTGAAAAAGATGGACAATCCCCTTAATTTTGAAGTTTTCTCACACACCCTGACATTGTGGCGCTTCAAAAACTCCAATCCAATGGACTTTTCATAGCACCAAGTGAATGTATTTAATAATAATAATAATAATAATAATAATAATAATAATAATAATAATAATAATAATAATAATAATAATAAAAGTTGGAAGGGACCTTGGAGGTCATCTAGTCCAACCCCCTGCTCAGGCAGGAAACCCTATACCATTTTGGACAAATGGCTGTCCAGTCTCTTCTTAAAAACGTCCAGTGTTGGAGCATTCACCGCTTCTGGAGGCAGTTTATTCCACTGGTTAATTGTTCTAACTGTCAGGAAGTTTCTCCTTAGTTCTTGATTAGTTTCCATCCGTTGCTTCTTGTCCTGCCTTCAGGTGCCTTGGAAAATAGCTTGACTCCCTT
>NW_015390014.1:26745-41710 GCF_001527695.2 Protobothrops mucrosquamatus
CTCCAGTCCCCTAATCATCTTTGTTGCTCTTCTCTGTACTCTTTCTAGAGTCTCAACATCTTTTTTACATCGTGGTGACCAAAACTGGATGCAGTATTCCAAGTGTGGCCTTACCAAGGTATTGTAAAGTGGTATTAATACTTCACGTGATCTTGATTCTATCCCTCTGTTAATGCAGCCCAGCACTGTGTTGGCCTTTAGAGAAGCCGAAGAAGGCTAAGCGGAGCCTCATGAAGAATTTGGAGTGAGCTATGAGTTTGGATTTGGTGTCTTGGAATTTCTACAGTAGTGACAAATTGTCACTAAAGAGGTACATGAACAGTCCCTCCCATTGCTGGGCTGGGGTGGGGGGAGATGTAGTAGCCTTGTAGAAGAGGAAAAAGAATTTGGTATCACTATTAGGGTTGGTGGGACCTAGCAATGCACCAGGGTGGCGTATTGTTTGGAATAAGTTATCCGTTTGATATGAGTCACCCAGAATTTGTTGAAGGGTGAAATACACAAACAAATGAATAATAAAATAGTAACTGCATGTGGATTGAAAGAGAGCGTTGGGAAAGGTGGGTAATTCTCCTCTTGACCTTCATGCTGACTATGTAATGTAACATAAAATAAAAAAGATCAGGGGGCCTGTTAATTCATGTCGGCTATCCCCACTTCTTCTAACTTGGGTCTTGCAGAGATGTTTGGTTCACAGGTTCTGCTGTTCCCGGTGTCGTGACTAATAGAAGATTTTGGAAGTTGTAATCCCAACATATATCTAGAGGGCATCAGGTTGAAGGGGCGTGGGCTTGAAATATTTGCAGCAATTTGGATATTTGGAAGATACAGCATAGCGAGTGGAAAGCTGGGTGAAGAGATGTACAAGTCAATTGTTCCAAGTTACAAACAACTGGGAATCTTCCTGAAATATTTTGTAATGAGTATTTTTGTTATCCACTGTGGGTTTTGTGGGCTTCTTTGCTCATGGAAGTCTTGATGTCTTTTGGAACCTACCCACCGAAAATAATCTCTAAAAGAGACAATCTGAGATAAAGAAGCTATAGTTCAGGCCCAGAAGATGGGGGATTAAGATATCACTGGACACATGAGCGAATGTAAATCTTCTGTGGTTTCTGTTATTAAGATGCTTCTTCTAACAAGAAAATAATATGGCTGTCCTCCCAGCAGACCTATGAAATCCTCCGCCTCTTCATTGTTCTGTGTTGCAAGGTGTTTAATTCAGTGCCACAAACACCCATGATTTGTGAAGCAAAACTAATTGGTCTCTGGAAGTTTTCAGCATGGACAAAGACTCAGTGGGGAAGCTTGGCAGCTTCCAACTATGATTTAGCAGGGGCCATAATGTCTGCAAGTGCAAAAATACCTAAGTGTTGCTAACTTAATCCATATGAACGCTTCCCCTCGAACGTATGTAAGGGTGCACAGGGAAGCATGAAATAGACATTAGTCATTGTCTACAGGTGAGATCCACCCCAGAGATTTACCCCAAAAGCATTGTCATGCTGTGTCGGGACATTTGTGCAATGCATTAGTGCACAGAAAACTCTTGAAGGAATGAAAAATAAAGTTGTAGTCAGGTTAGGATAATCCATAATAAATTGTGGCCCCATCTTATATGGCTTTATCAAGGGAATTTAGGTTGGAGGGCTTTGGCGGGTCTTCCTAGATGATTCCTCCAGGTGGAGATTAGATTTGAAAGGGATTTGTTCCACATCTCTTCCTTGTCATAAAAATGATACATGCCAAAGTGGCATAGGAAAGGATATAGAGGGGAGTATAAAATAAACAAGACATACACTGTTCCTGTTATGTCATTAGCTGGAGGATCACATCTGATAGTTTACCCACACCCACAAAGTGAATTAGAACCTTTTTAGTGTTTCTTTTTAGTTTTAAGACATATACTCAAAATTGCATAAACTATGTATTTCTTTGGGGGTGCTTTGAAATGGAAACCACCTTTCTTATCCTAAGGCAGCCTATTGAAAGCAGTACCTGTACAACTATAAAGTCATAATCGTTTCAAATATCTTGAACCCATAATGCTAGCCACTATGGAACTCGTTGTATGATATAATTACTATTTTCAGAATAGTTCATGATATGTGTAAATAATCAGGCAAGCTATGAAGTACCAGTAAAAAAAAGTAAAACTGAAATCCTACACGCCTTTAGAGGTAATCCCCGTCTTATAGCCACAACTGAGCCGAAACTTCTGTTGCTAAGTGGGAGATTTGTTAATTGGGTTTTGTCCTGTTTTTTACGACTTTTCTTGCCACAGTTGTTAAGTGAATCACTGCAGTTGTTAAGTTGGTAACGCAGTTGTTAAGTGAATCACTGCAGTTGTTAAGCGAATCTGGCTTCCCCATTGACTTTGCTTGAGAGACGGTCACAAAAGGTGATCACATGATCCTCGAGACTCTGCAACCATCATAAATACATGCCAGTTGCCAAGCATCTGAATTATGATCATGTGACCACGGGGATGCTGCAATGCTCGTTGAGTGTGAAAAGCGGTCATAAGTCAGGTTTTTCAATGCCGTTGTAACTTTGAACAGCCCACTCAATGAAGTATAGATAGTATACAGGAGGAAACCCCAGTGAACTCAATGTTATTTACCTTTGAGTAGATATGTAGGAGAGTATAGGATAGTGAATGCAATGAAAGTACCAGAGTATAATATGAATCTTAAATGACATTTTGATATCCAGTAATTGCTTGAATGAGTCCATACACCTTTCTTTTAGCTTATAGTGGACAGACCAAATGTACAGGTAGTCCTTGACTTACAACTAATTGCTTAGCATCTGTTCAATGTTATGTACCCCCAAAAAAGTACTTACAACCTAGTTTTGAAATTCTAAAAATTGGTCACGTGACCATGCTTTATAACATTTATGCCCCAAACCAGTGTTTACTTCCAGTTTCTGGCAAAAACTGCCCCATAGCAAACAATGAGTTTGTTTTACCACTGCTACATCCCCTTTACGAGTGCAGCGTTCTTCTAATGACCACCGCAAGGTGACAAAAAAAGGCAAAAAATTGGTTCCACTTATGTGGTGACCTGCTTTACAACCGTCCCAACCTACAAATCAGTTATGGTTGTAACTCAAGGATTTACCTATATGCAAATTTCAATTCTCTTGGTGCATTGGCAAGTATGATTCCTGGGAACTGCAGGATATCACATGTCAGCTTTTTAAGTAGGTAACAGGCTCAGCTGGTGGTATGAAAACATCCCGAGTTAGCCTAGAGCCAATAAGGCAGGACATATTCAACCAGAATAGAGCTGGAAGGGACCTTGGAGGTCTTCTAGTCCAACCCCCTGTTCAAGCAGGAGACTCCATATCATTTCAGACAAGTGGTTGTCCAGTCTCTTCTTAACCCCCCCCCCCCAGTGATGAAGCACCTACAACTTCTGAAGGCAAAGCTGTTCCACTGGTTAATTGTCCTCACTGTTAGTTCCAGGTTGCTTCTCTCCTTGATTAGTTTCCATCTATTGTTTCTTGTGTCTGCCCTCTGGTGCTTTGGTGAATAAGTTGACCCTCTCCTCTTTGTGGCAACCTCTCAAATATTGTAATACTGTTTTAATATCACCCCTAGTCTTACATTTCTCTAGACTAGTCCAACCCAAATCCTGCAACCATTCTTCACATGTTTTAGTCTAGTGGTGAAGGCACTAGAATAGAAACCAGGAAACTATGAGTTCTAGTCCCGTCTTAGGTGTGAAAGCCAGCTGTGTGACCTTGGGCCAATCATGCTCTCTCAGCCCAACCCACCTCAAAGGGTTGTAGCTATGGGGACTATATGAGAAAGGCACATTAGGTTCACCACCTTGAGTTATTTATAAAAGTAATAAAGGTGGGAGAATGTTTTTTTAAAAAGAATATTTATCAAGCCTTGGAAGAAAATGCCAGCTTCCATTCTGAGCAGGTGAAAAGCAACAAATCATAATAATCAGAAAATGGATTTAACTGAATATGTTTTGGTTTGTTAAATGTGTTTTCTGGAATAACTAAATACAGGTTTTTTTAACCTGTGGTTAGTATCTGAGGCCTTAATGAACATTCAGCATTGAAAAGATATATTTTTTTTATAGGTAAGCACCTCATAAAACATCTTTTCTGAAGACATTAATCGAAAGCAACTTTGAAAAATTGTGAGGGAGAAGGGGAGGCCACCATATGCTTTTTTAGCTGCCAAAAGTGCTTGTAGCGGCAGCAGCAGCTGCCGCTCTGCTGCTTCTCAGGAGAGGTGAAGTTTTGCAGTTTACAAGGGGGAATCCAAAGATTTATATTCAGTCGCATATATGGCTGTCTCTGGCATTATTTTGTAAAGAAGATTATTGGTTTGACATCAGGGAACATTTTAGATTAAATGTTGAAAGTTCTTTGTGTACAAAGTAATAATCACCTAAAAGGTGGCTGTCCCTTCTATGTATACCCAGTCATGAAATGAAATAATGTATATTGTTATAACATGTAGATTTAATATGCATATTATAAAGGAAACATTTGTTTGCTAATGGCTAATATTTACTCTATTAGTATCTCTCTCTTTTTTGTGTGTTCCACAACAAACATGCCATGTAAAAGGATTTAGTAATGGAAATTTTCATTTTATTATTGTTCTGACAGAGAATAAATTATACAATAATTTAAGAGAGGAATCTATCTATCTATCTATCTATCTATCTATCTATCTATCTATCTATCTATCTATCTATCTATCTATCTATCTATCTATCTATCTATCTATCTATCTATCCTAAGTTATACAAAAATATCACCTCAGTTTTTAAAGAAAGTATTAAAAGTTGACCACATAATAATAATAATACCAGGCATTTTTTTGCCAATCTATGTTCATAAACATAAACACATATTGTTAGTCCAAGACTGTTAATCTAGAGTGACAGTACTTTTCCAGCATAAAATAATTTTCAGTGTACCCCATTCTTTATAAGTTGTATATGTTAATAAATTATAAATGTTGAGAATATAATTTGAAAATACATTCACATTTTAAATAGTATTGCCTTTCCTAAACCTTTATTAATTAATTTATTTATTGTAAAGTTTCAACCTTTTAAAAACATTTTCCTAGACATCCAACAAAAGTGAACAAAATCTTTTCTTGACTTAATCTCATATTGAGATAATAAAACCATATTTTACATATATTCTTAAAGCCCTTAACCATTGATTTGTTCGTATGAGGTATTTCAATTCTTTGTTCTAAAGTTCTTATGTTGGACTATGAAAAATGTAACTTGCATTAACTTCAGTAATTCAGAATGAATTGATCCATTACACACATAGTTTCATTTTTCAATTGTCTTTACAGTATTGTTTTTTCTTTCTCTTTCTTTCTCAATCCCTTTTTTCCTCCACATCTCCAGTAACAAAGGGCACTATGAAACTAAAATTGACCATGTACCATTAATTTTAAGGAGACTTATGCTATTTTCTCTCCATGCCAAATCAATGAGTTCTGAAGATGTGTAGCTATGGCTGGAATATGCCCAATGTACATATACTGTATTTTAAATAAGTAGATGTTTGTGAAAAAGAATTCCTGGCTGTACTTTTTAAAGTACTGTGGAAGTCAAGACCCTAACATGGCCAAGTTGCAAGGCTTCTATACATCTGTTTCTTGCACTGATGTTTATGTGGCAATTTGAGTTCATCAGAATCTTTCATCACTTGGACTTTCTCAGAATGCTGGTCTACAGCAAAACAAGGTCAGGATTAGGAGAACTGAAATGTGTGTTATTTTAAGTTACTGTAGCATGTGGGCTGTGGAATGTTTATTTAAAGAAACAGATATTCAGCCACATGTTTGGTTTCTTTTCCCCCTAAAAAAACCTAGCTTATTGCTTTCAGGTTTCACAGATGTCTGGGTTGTTTTGTTTTTTTTTAAATATATATTCAACTTGAACTTTTCTTCATAGAATTAAAATTCCTGTAAAATAATGTAAAATGGCAAACTCGATTCTATGTGCCGTACAGGTAGTCTTACAACAGTCCATTTAGTGACAGTTCAAAGTTACAGCAGCACTGTGACTTATGACCATTTTTCATACTTCCAATCTCTGCAGCATCTCCAGGGACACGTGATCAAAATTCAGACCCTTTGCAACTGGCTCATATTTATGACGGTTGCTGTGTCCCTGGGTCATGTGATCATCTTTTGTGACATTCTGACAAGCAAAGTGAAATGGGGAAGCCAGATTCACTTAACAACCGTGTTACCAACTTAACAACTGCGGTGATTCCCTTAACAGTTTTGGCAAGAAAGGTCATAATATGGGGCAAAATTCACGTAACAAAAATTTTGGGCTCAATTGCAGCCATAAGTTAAGGACTCTCTGTATGCAGGTAAAGATTCAAGATCTGCAGGCAGGACTTAACAGGAGAAAATTGGTAGGCTCCTTAATACAATTAAAAAAACAAAAAATATTTTTTTAAAAAAAACAGGGAAAAGGCAACGATATAGAAAAGAAGAAAAGAAGAAAAACATGAGAAAAACATAAAGGAGCAAAAATCACTAAAGCGTTATTAAAAATGTGAAAAATGTTCCCCTTCCCCTCTATTACATTCTGATTGTTGATGGCAACCCTTACATACTGCTAACTCTTAGATGTGAAATTTCTCTGTTATTGCTATCAGTTCATCCCTCATCCCAGCACTAGGAGATGCTTCTGATTTCTTTGGGAATGCTTTCCTCTCTTTCAATTTTTTTTCCCCCAAAGAAATCAGAAGCATCTCCTAGTGCTGGGGTAGGCAACCTTGGCTCTTTTATGACTCGTGGACTTCATGGCTGGCTCAGGAATTCTGGGAGTTGAAGTCCACGAATCATAAAAGAGCCAAGGTTGCCTACCCCTGTCCTAGTGTAATGTTGAAGTTGACACTCCTCCTTCTCCCCCTCCCCCCTCCTCTTTCTCCTTCCCCCTCCCCCTCCCTCATCCTTGTCTTCGTCTTCTTCCTTCCTCCTTCCTGTACAGGTAGTCCTCAGTTTACGACCACAATTGAGACTAGAACTCATGTTGTTAAGCAAGGTGGCTGTTAAGTGAGTTTCACCCAATTTTGCAAATGTTTTGCCATGGTGGTTAAGCGAATCACTGCATTTGTTAAGTGAATCATACGGTCCTTAAGTCAATCTGGCTTTCCCCATTGACTTTGCTTGCCAGACACCAGCTGGGAAGGTCATATACATGCCTTTCCTTGCCATGATCCCAAGCAACCAAATTTTGATCACATGACTGTGGGGATGCTGCATCAGATGTAGGTGCAAGGACTGGCTTTGAGGCACATTTTTCAGTGCTGATACAACTTTGAGCGGTCACTACATGAATGATTGTAAATCAAGGACTGTGTAATAATGAAATACAGGTAGTCCTCAAATTACGACCACAGTTGAGCCCAAACTTTCTGTTAAGTGAGACATTTATTAAGTGAGTTTTGCCCCATTATATGACCTTTCCTACAATAATTGTTAAGTGAATCATGGCAGTTGATAAGTTAGTAACAAGACTGTTAAAGGTGCAAGTGTGAAAAATGGTCATAAGTCACATTTTTCAGTGCTGTTGTAACTTTGAATGGTCACTAAATGAACTGTTGTTAAGTTGAGGACTACCTGTACCAATAGTTGGAGGTCACAGACAGCTGAACCACAATTTTTAGTTCTTTCACTCAGTTTGCATGATTTCTGAGAAGATGCGATATTTTCGTGTATAAAACTAAAACTAAAAACTAAATCAGAGTGTGAAAGGAGAGAGAGAGCTGTATTTTCTGCTTGGACACTGTCAGTCTGGGCCACTCATCACATATTAAGCACAAATAGGAAAGGAATGAAATACAATATGACTTCCTCACGCACAGAATTGTTTTCCCTCTCTGTCGTATTTAAAATGACAAAACAGGAGCAGAACTTGGAAGAACGCAGTACCCAGAGCTGAGAGGGCTGTGGGAATCCTCCAGTATGGCAGAGGCAGATAACATCAGAGATGGGACTTAGGGAGCTATACCCATTCCTGGATCCTTGTCAGCAAGACACAATCTGTGCAGTCTTTTTGAAAGAGAATGCTCTGAAGCAGACAAAGTATTCAGATGAGGAGTGACTGTGGATCGAGGTAACAAGCACGGGGTCAGCTATGCTGGTAAAGCAAATGTCTCTTCTAGTTACAAGGCCCCGGTATTACTCTCTCCCACCTCTCTTTCTCAGTGCAGTGTTGGTTGTCAGCATAAAAGGCAAGCTGATCCATAGAAAAAGGAAGACAATTAAGGCCAGGCCTAGATCCCCATTTTCCTGTGGCCAGGTACATCCTATCCTATGTTCCCCCCTGAGCTCAGTGGGGAGTTGGCGGTAAAGAATCTGTAGCCACAGAGACATGTGATCCAGAATCAGGGACTGAATCTAATTGCAACCAGATCTTGCCTGCCTTTGGGGGGGGGGATGAGTGATGGCCGACTGGCATGTGACCTGGCTTGGCAATTTCCCTCCTCTGTCCAGGCTGCCACAAAGAGATACGTAACGTCTACCGTGATGGGAAACTCTTTTAAGACAGATGGCATGGAGCAAGCTCATAAAATAAGTCACGAGGAACCCTTGCAGAATTCTCTGCAATAAAAACGATAATGGAAAAAAGCAAAAGAAAACCCCAAAAGAACTTAAAAGAGAATTCATTCCAGCTTGGGACTCCCGTTTTTGTTTTTTTTCTTTCAATAGAAATAGAATGTGGCTTTTTTGTTTTGAGGATTTTATTTCAGGACAGCAAGCGCGAAATCTCTTTGTCCTCTTCGTCTTCATCATATCCAGTTAAGAATGGAAGACCAGTGGGTTTTCTACTGAAGTGACAGTCCTGTTCCCATTCATTTGAAAATAAATCTTCCTCAGCCTATATTTGGTGCAGACACATATACAAATTTGTGCTGTAGATTATATTGGGGAAACTGTATGCCAACCTAAAATGGGATAATTTACTCCTCTCTCTCTCATTCTCTCTCATCTATCTATCTATCTATCTATCTATCTATCTATCTATCTATCTATCTATCTATCTATCTATCTATCTATCTATCTCTTATCTCTCTATGTATCCATCTATTTTTCTAACATCTATCTCTATCCATGTCTGTCTGTCTGTCTGTCTGTCTGTCTGTGCATAGAGTGGTGAGAATGGCCGAAAAGATCATTGGCTGTTCCCTCCCTCCCATCCAGGACATAGCACAGAAGCGTTGCTTGTGCAGGGTCCGTTAGATTATCTGGGACACTACACATCCTCTTCACGACCTGTTTTCCTTGTTACCTTCTGGGAGGAGGCTTTGTGGTATCCATAGCAGAACATCCAGCCATAGTTTCATTCCATACAGCATTAACCTTGTGAACTCTCAAGCTTCCTCCTTCCATTATATATTCAAGATGGACAGTATTTAATATTTATTTGCTAGGGGTGTAGGGGTGTGGGTCTATACATATGTTGTACATAGTATGTTTTAGATATGTGTCATGTATGTGTTTCACTTTGAGAGCGGGCAACTAAATTTCATTTTTAATGTGTGTCGTTGTGCCCACAGTAAAAAAATGACAATAAAGGTTATCTATCTATCTATCTATCTATCTATCTATCTATCTATCTATCTATCTATCTATCTATCTATCTATCTATCTATCTTGCTAATCTATTTCCTGTTTTTATTATTCTTTATTATTTTTATAAATAACTCAAAGTGGTAAACATATCCAACACACCTTCCTCCTCCTCTTTGCCCCAGAACAACAACCCTCAGAGATGGGTTGGGCTGAGAGAGTCATGTCTAAGGCAGGTCTTGAACTCAGTCTCTTGGCTTCTAGTCTAATGCCCTAACACTAGATTAAATTGTCTCTGTTATTACATATTATTATTACATAACATTAGATTTGCTTCCTTAGAGAGGGAATGCTGGAAACAATTTCCCATTCATGACCTTTTTCACATAAAGAAAAAAAGAATTGTAGGCATAATAAAAGTAATTTTCTGTTTATTTTTACTTAAAGTTCAAGGATTCTAAAGTTAAATGAAATCTCAACCATCAGCTCCCGTGACCACATTCACTTAGCTGTATCAGCACTAAGGCCAACAACTTGTACTTTAAAATAAAACAGATCTCCCAGGAATTTGACTCCTCTTCATGGGTTCTCCTTCTGAATGTGTTCCTCTAAGCAAGAACTGTAGGAGGAATGCCATGAACAGCACCAATGTTTTGTCTATTATATTTTGATCTTGCTGGGAGATTTGATACTGTTACCCACAAAGTTTAAGTTTCTCCACATCTGGATGTCCAAATAAATGAATAACAATGTCTAACTGCTTTACAAAGGTATGCTTGAAAGCACTAATGATGTTCTTCAAATTAATTCCTCATAAAAATGGATGTAATTCGCCTTTTTTAAACTTTAAGTCAAACATATGTTAGCATGGGTCAATTACCTTTTCTACTTTTGTGTTCCAGAAACATCACACACATTGTATTGCTTTGGTTCTCTAATAGTTTTCAAAATATTAAACTGGAGAAGTGATATAGTTGGCCAATACCTCAACTCCTGCCAGTTTTCTTCCTTTAAGCTCTGATGCTTCTTTTCCACATTTACTTTATGTCTCAGTGAGTACTACCCTCCTCTAAGCTACAGGCTATGTTACCCATTCATTATTATTAATAGTATTATTCATTTTGTGATTTAACTGGCTTAATCCAATCTGTTTTATTTAGTTTATCATTTTGCAAAATAATAAACTTTTACTTGGTTTATGATTTTGCAAAATAAGAAACTAGTCATTTATATTTTATTTTTACTAACGTGTCTTAATCATGCATCAACTATACATCTGTTCCTCACTTGAATCAACACTCATGAAAGGTTTGTTAGAGCAACTATAGTTCATTGATAAAGAAAACACAGTGAAGCCAGATTTTGATGGAATACATTTTCATTTTGCTCATAATTTTCTGATTGTAACAGTAAAAATTAATGCAAGCTAAACTTAAAAGAATAGTAAGAAAAAATAAAAAATGCAAGGAAAAGAAAAAACAAGAAGGAAAAGAAAAATATGATTAAAAAAAGAAATAAAAATAATTACTTCTAACCTTCATTGCAAGAATAGACAAATCTAATAACTTTTCATTGCTAAAGGCTACCAACAGATATCTCTTCACCCCATATTCCATCCCTTATGTATAAGCAAATCTGTAAAGCACTAACTTTTCAATCCTAGTGAAAAGGGTTGGTCAGAAATTTGAAACAAAAGTCTTTTTTTAACCTTGATCAAATAAACCAATTTTATATTGCCTCCTTTTACTTCAAACAGTCTTAATCTTTAGTTCATTCAAATATTGTCATAGGATTTGATTTCTCTTCACTTTTTTTTTATCCCATTGCACAGACTTCTTCAAAGGATTGAAAAGACTATTTTGTAGATCCAATAAAAAACATTTTCCAGGTCATTCTGTGGTTTGTCATTTATAGTCCCCTCCCCTTTAAAAAAAACTTCAGCCAATTTCTTTTGTAATTCAATAATGCAGACTTTTTGCAGAGAAAATTCAGTTTGCCATGCCTCTCCTGGAGGTCCCTGATGCAATGAAATCTCTATGTAACAGACCAAATTGCTGCAGTGACATAAATTGATGCAAATGACTTAATTTGCACAATGCTGTCATCATACAAGCAATGTAAATGCTACAGTTTCTGATTCAACTGATGTTCCTGAATAAAAGTCATCTGTTCCCTCAATGAGTCATTAAAGGAATGTTTCATTATATTTAGATCCAGAAAGCTATGTTTATTTCTTAGTTCATATCAATCTATATGCTGCTGTATTTACAGAGACTCTGAGTGATTTATCCCTCATATCTCTGAAACTTCCACTGGAACAGAAGTGATGACAACTGATAATCTATGGATTCAGTCTCCAGGTTCCCCAGAACTGCACTGCTGAAAATAGCAGGTGGGATTATTCCCTATTTTGGTCAGAAGGAGAAACAAATAAACAAAATACATTTTAAAAATGCCAAACAAGTAGTACATAGGTTAAATATTCACCCTTTCCTGAATGAAATGACTAGAAATCACCCCATTTGCTGGAGCTCTTGGCCGCCAATAAATAAATGTTCAAATATTCCTAGGGAGAAAATCCCGCCTAAGGCACAGACATTCCCTTGTGTTGAAATCTGAGTTGAGATTTGTATGCCTGAAACAAATTTTCTAGTCTGCCTTGTGAACTACATCAGGGCTTCTGTTTTAAGAAGTGTTATAAAGCCACATCCCCTCAAACACACATCCCCATCTCCATCTGTTTCTAATTTTGCACAATGCCTCACCAGGTTTGCTACTTGAATGGAGGGAAGGAAGAAAAAAGGTTAGGGATGAAAAGGAGAGAGAAGGATGAAAGAATGGCCCCTATCAATTAATTATTTCACCACACCCTCCCCCTCCCCCGCGCAAGAGAATTCCATTAAACAGTCTTCAGATGTACCAAAGAAAATCCAGTTTTGAGTACTATACACAAAAGAAAAAGGCTGGTCAGAATAGCCAGCACTCAAATATCAGATAATAAAGAGAATCACTCTATTCTAGGATTCCACACTTCTTAATGAGGAAAGATTCCAGTATCCCTGTTTCACCTGCCTTGACAATCACATCCCCTACTTTCAAGAGCAACAGAGAGCAGGAAACTTCAACAGTGTGTCTCAGTTGAAAATTGTGGGCCAACAGGAGAGTAACCTTGTCTTAGAGCAGGGGATGGGCAACTATGGTCCCTTTATGACCTTTGGACTTCAACTCCCAGAATTCCTGCTGACTCATTGCAAAAAAAAGCCCCAAAGTTATTATGCATGTTTTAATCAATCGAAATGCTGGAAAATTAGAGCTGTCGTGTTTTTATGGGAGTTGCAAATTAGAGAGAAAAAACTTGGAATCTGAGTGCTTCATAAAAAATCCATCACTATTCAATTTGCCTACTTTTTCAGTGAAATTAACATAAACTTCTCCCTTAAAATCCTGTATATGCAGTCGTGAAGATGTATTTATTTATATATTTATTTTCCTATAAAGTCTTGAAGACTTTCAATCATCTATCAATATGTTTATCAACCAGCATTATACAATATAAATATTCTAACAGAAATATTTTCTGGGAATAGTGTCTGTTCTCCAAATATTTAAGAGAATCTGAAGAACTTTTACAGATTCCCATAAATACTTAATTATCAATTGTCAATATGTTAGGTTTGTTGTCATTTATTCTACATCCAGAAAATGTACTTTTATGATGGTTACACATACTGTTGTATAACCATCATGAAATTTACCACATTTACAATATCATATGACCACCACCAAATTTGATAGAGAATTTTTATGATCACTGATAAAGCCCCAAATACCACCTGCATACAATTACTGTTCAAGCAGACAATCCTATTCCATTCCAGACAAATGGTTGTCCAATCTCTCCTTAAAACCTTCATTGTTGGAGCACCCACAACTTTTGGAGGCAAGTCATTCCACTGATTATTTGTTCTTATGGTCAGGAAATTTCTCCTTAGTTCTAGGTTAGATTTGTCCTTGATTAGTTTCCATCTGTTACTTCTTGTCCTGCCTCCTGGTGCTTTGAATAATAGGTTGATTCCCTCTTTTTTGGAAGACAGCTATCATGTCATTCCTACTCCTTCTTTTTATTAGATTAGGCATTCCCAGTTCCCACAGTTGTTCATTGTATGCTTTAGCCTCCAGACCCCAATCATCTTTGTTGCCCTTTTCTGCACTCTTTCTAGTGTCTCAACATCTTTTTTGTATTGTAGTGATCAGAACTGGACACAGTATTCCAAGTGTGGTCTTACCAATACAATATAAAGCAATATTAACACTTCACCTAACATTAATATTATTCCTTTGTTGATGCAACCTAAGACTGCATTGGCTTTTTTGGCAGCTGCAGCACACTGCTGGCTCAAGTCTATGGAGATTCTCAGTCATCCAGGTCATGGTTGTCCCAAAGGTGCTTTTTCAAGAGGCAACTGGACTTTCTTGTTTTTCTTTGAAGACGTTTCACTTCTCATCCAAGAAGCTTCTTCAGCTTCTTAGGATACTGCTGGGTCATATTTCAGTGATTGTCCACTAGGACTCCTATAGAGCACTCTCACAGTTACCTCAGAGTACTTTAGAAGTAAGGGAGAGCTTGAGGATTCTGACAGCTGGATAAAAAAAGAGGAATGAACAAAGAGACCAGCTTTTTGTTTCGGATGGTTGGATCCAAACTTGGGTGTGGTATATCTTCTCTTGAGTAATGCTGTTTTTTACTTAAAGACACTTTCATTTATACCATATAACTTAAACACTGGGACAGTTTTCATTGCTTGTCATGTTTAAACAATTTCCTACAATAAACTCACACGAAAGTGTTTATCTCCATCTTCCCTAAGTATTTTATGATGGTTGGGACTCACATACTTGGACTGCACACAAGGTAAATTCCAATGTCATGTCCAAGTTGTTGTTCTTGTCACTGCAGTGATATGCTATCTTCTACAAGGAGCACTAAGCAGAGAATGCTTTAAAGGTTTCTCAACTTTTGCAAGTTTAAGCTGTATAGATCTGGGATGTCGCTGGCTAGGGTGAAGTCCTCATAGCTTAAAATTGTCAAGGTTGAGAAACATTGCTTTAAAGTGAAAAGTTTGAGGATGCTGTGGAATAGGAAAATTGGAAATCAAATTTCAAACTTCACTTTGTGGGGTGCCTCAGGGGTCGGTCCTCTCTCCCCTACTGTTCAATATTTATGTGAAGCCGCTGGGAGAGATCATCCGTGGCTTTGGGGTGGAGTTCCATCAGTACGCTGATGATACCCAGCTGTACATCTCCACCCCAGGTCACCCCAACGATGCCCTTGATGTGATGGCCCGGTGCCTGGAGGCCGTACGGGTCTGG
>NW_015390014.1:42025-65730 GCF_001527695.2 Protobothrops mucrosquamatus
GGGAGAATTTTTAAATAGGGACAATTTTAATTTAAATCTTAATTAATTATACAGCGAAAAAAAATATTTGGTTTTTAATAGGTTTTTATGGGGGGACGATGTTTTATGTGTTTTAATATGCTGTAAGCCGCCCTGAGTCCTATAGGGAGAAGGGCGGCATATAAATCCATGTAAATAAAATAAATAAATAAATAAATAATAAAATCCATTCCTTGCATAAACAATTTTGTGTCAAAACAGAAAGACCCAAACAATGTAGTCTTGTATTATAAATGTGCAATTCAGTTTGCAGCTGAATGCTATGGAGATCTTATTATTCACAGAAAACCTAATAATACGGAAAGAACAATTGCATTATTTTGACATTTTCAGATTGTGGCAGAGTTCAACTAAAACTAATAGCAAACTGTTTTGATCGAAAGTGAAAATGCTCACTTTTGGGAGGCATTTGTTTTAGCAGCATTAAAAAGTTCATCACTCTGAAAGAGTTTTTGCCAAGTACTTGAAAAATATGTGAGTGAGAATAATTCCGTTCATTTTGGAGCTTTGCACTCAGTGACATCTGCAGGACAAAATGTTTTGTTTACTAGGACTTGAATATTATGCAGATTTTACTATCATATGGCTCTCTCCAATTAGATAAAAGTGGTGGAGATGCCATGATGTTTATAAATTGCTGATTCCCCGTGGCTGTTGCACTGGCTTTCTAAGGTTTGCAGAATAATAGGGTATGACTTTTAGATGATGGGTTAGAATATCTGGTTAAATTAACCAAAAAGACATACTTAATGAATCAGGCAACCCATAAAGATCTATAAAAATTAAAGATGGCACATAAACTGCTTTATCCAAAAAGGACCAGATCTCCCAAGATGCTGCTTACACAAACATAATATCTTAAAAGAGAGAAGAAGAAAAGAATTTTCTTTCCCCCCCAAAAAAAATCATGGAAGGGTAGAAGCCTTGTGATCCAGCAGAATGTTGTACTGTGTCATAAAAGAAGTTTCATTATAAACAAACTAAATAGTCCTCATGTCAAATCATGGAAGAGAGAAGTTTTTTTCCAGTCCCAGTCTCCCTGTGTTGATGGGCAAAGTGTGTAGGAAAAAGGTGCAGCTGAACATAGTTACAGGACTTCACAAGACCGGATATCCTGCACCCTCAGTGCCCTTGACAAAGCACTTTAGCCACACTCATTCAAATGTGGTTACTATTTTTCTGCAGATTTTTCCTGTCAACACAAAGAGATCAAGGGTAGCAGGTGGAGCACCTTTTCCAAGCCTCCTACCTTAAGCTGATTTTTAAAACACTACTAGAATCTATCTTATTTTTAATGCCACAATTTCCTTTAGTCTGATGACACCCTAGGCTTCTGGATGAACAGCCCAACCCCCACCCCACCCCCACAAGCCACACAAAGTGCTAATGTTCCACATACAGTAATTCAACCATTAAAGCTATTATTTATTTATTAGTATCCCCGCCTTTATTATTTTTATACAGATAATTCCAGGTGGTGAACCTATCCAGCATTTCTTCCTCTCCCTGTTTTCCCTATAACAACAATCACCCATGAGGTGATTTGGGCTGAGAGAGAGTGACTGTCCATAAGTCACCCAGCTGGCTTTAAATTAAATTTAAAAACGATGATAACAAAAAAATACAGAAAGAGTGCACGCTACACTAACATCAGCTATTTCAGGGGTCTGCAACCTTGAGAACTTTAAGACTTGTGGACTTCAGCTCCCAGAATTCCTCAGCCAGCTATGCTGGCTGAGGAATTCTGGGAACTGAAGTCCACTAGTCTTAAAGTTGTCAAGGTTGCACACCCCTGAGCTATTTAACAAATGCCACACTTCCATGTCATTCCCAGCAATAGTATTCAAGTATAACTCCCATTCTTATCCATTCCTTTTGCTTTTTACATTACAGGTAGTAATCGACTCATAACAATTTACTTAGTGACCATTCAAAATTACAGTGACATGGAAAAAAATGACTTAGGACCATTTTTCACACTTTCAATCATTGCAGTGTTCCCCATGGTCATGTGATAAAGATGCAGACACTGGGCAACTGCCACGTGTTTATGATGGTCACAGTGTCCCAGGGTCCTGTGTTCACCTTTTGTGACTGTCTGAGAAGCAAAGTCAATGGGGAAGCCAGGTTTACTCAACAACCTTGTGACTAACTAAAGAGCTGTAGTGATTCACTTAACAACGATGGCAAGAAAGGTGGTAAAATGGGGCAAAACTCACTTAACAACTGTCTCGCTTAGCAATGGAAATTCTGGGCTCGATTATAGTCGTAAGTCGAGGACTACCTATGCAGAAGAGAAATACTGAAGATGGGTTGAAGGGTACATTATGATATGAAGTGTATACCTCAGAATACAAATTTCTGAATACTTGAATGGAACCAGCGTGTTCATAGCTGAATTATGGCAAGCTGATTCTACAGGATTGATAAAAAGGGAACCAAGTAGAGCAGTGATGGCAAACCTGCTAGAGACCAAGTGCCCCAAAACCACCCCGTCACCCGCTCCCACCCACCCACAGGGCCACCCATTACCTCCACAGCCCGCTGCAGGAGATCACCCAGGTGGCCCAGCAGTGCCATGGCGGCCACACCCTCGACCCACACCCGCAGCAGCATCTGCGCACGATGGGGCGTGAGGGCGGAGTCTTGTCCCTGCTGCCTGGCTGCCATGTCCTTGGTTGCTCTGCTCTGCAAGGGCTGCGCCCGGGGGCGACTCTCCTCTGGGGGGGCCTGCTGGTGAGGGGACCGTGGGGGGAGGCGGGGCTAGGGCGAGGGTGAGCATGCCCACAGAGAGGGCTCTGAGTGCCACCTTTGGCACGCGTGCCATAGGTTCGCCACCACTGACTTAGAGTTATTGTATTTCTAAGGTTCCATAAATGAATACTGTATAAGGAAGAGATGAACTTTGCTACTTTCCTCATAACTATATACTTTGACTATGTGAACTAAATGTGTAGATTGGGTTTACCTGTTGAATGTATACTTGCTGGGAGAACTTATTTTGTGCCTCCACAGAGTGTGTGAAATGACTGTTTAGCTAATTGCTCAGGGCATTGTAGAATCTGGGTCTTATTATTCAGAAAATTATGACTTAATTGTCATGTACTATCTACCCACGTAGATAATCGTTTAACTGAACATCTAAGAGACATATGCAATCTCCAACAAAAAGGAGGGCTTATAGTATGTTCTTTCTCCCAATCCTCATAAATATTCCTCAGCGAAAATGTTCCTTTTGCTCTTGTTAGATATGTTAATGGCTTGAAATAAACATGCATCATTTCAAGAACTCTTAAAAAGAAATAATCACAAGGGATCCTAAGCTACATGCAGTCAATACATCACTTTAACTGTGTCGGTATAAACTCTGCTTTAATCATCTGTCCTGAAAACATGTGGAATATTCATCTTCCCTAAATCTTGTCTACAGTATTTCCAAAGTACTTTACAAGACTGGAGTAACTGACTTTAATGCCTTGCAGCAGCTGAGCTGGTAGCACACATGATATCTTAAATGTAACAATCAAAGAAGCATGCAAGATTCTGGAATTTCCGTTGGGTTTCTTGCAGATGTACAGAAGCCAGGACCAAAAAAATTGAAATGTAAGTTGTGAATTGGGTGGGGTGAGATGGGAGAACGCATTTTAAAAGCAATCATTTTATTCATTGCTTTGTGTCAACAATCTTCTAATACAAAAGAGACCTTGACTGATAGGTATTAAATATCTACTACTGAACCGACAGTAATTTTTCTACTGTATTTTGTGTGCAGTTATGAATAATGTTGCTTGGGTTTTATGTAATGCTCTTATTAAGGTAAGGCATATGAAATCCATCAGGTGCTAACCTTTGATGTTCCCACTCTTCAGAGAATTCCTGTTTTCATGGAGGCTGGTTAGTCATTGACAGTAGTGTTGATTTAAAATAATTTTCTTAATGAAGATTAAGCCAATAGGACAAAAGTAGTACACAGTTCTAAAATGAACCTGGAATTTTTTCTCTTTCCTTTGCTCTCAGTTTTGGTTAGCCTTCCTTCCTTTCTGTCCAATTCCTCTCTTCTGATCCTTTTCAGCAGAAAGGAATTTTGCAGCTATTCCAAAACACAAAAAGTGTAACTGCCTGCAAATTTTATGGCATGGAATGGTGTTTATGGCTTTATGTAAGTCAGTCTGTATTCCTACCCAGAGTATTTTGAAGATTATGAAGTGACTGAACAGTGTAAAAATACAAAAGCAACTTTCTGTTTCCTCTAATGATTAACAAAAAGGTAATAGGAGAATGGGAAAAGAAGGTCAGGGAAAATAGGAGAAGCAGATAATCATCTCCTTAAAAAATTAGACTAGAATATATAAACAGGCTTCCAAATTATATATATTGTATAAGTAGTCCTTGGGTTACAATGGCAATTGGAGTGTCCATTGCTAAGGGAAGCAGTTGTTAAATGAAACACATGATTGTGCTGCTTAGAGAGGGCAGTTCCAGCAGCCCCAGTTGCAGTTTGTTAGGCAAGGATTGTGTGATCGTTAGGTGAGAACCTCACATGATGCACTGTGGGAAGATGTGCTGAAACCATGTCCCAGGCAAACAGGCTGATCAGTGGGTGCTGCAGATGATCACTATGAAGTACAGGCGAGTAAGTGGACTATGGTGTATGAGAGCCCCATCCCACAAAGGGGATCCTTGGGTTAAAATGTCGCAGGAGTGGGAGCAACTTGCAATGTCCAGTTGGCTTCCCTATTGACTTTGCTTGGGAGAAGTCAGCAGAGAAAGTCGCAAATGGTGATCATATGCCCATGGGACACTGCAGTCACCATCACTGCAAGCCAGTTGCAAAATGCTTCTGAATCATGATCACATGACCACAGGGATGCTATGATCAGGCCATAACCTTGAGGACTTAATACGTCTCTTGTTGAGCACCGTCAGAATTTTGAATGATTGCTAAATGTATAGTTGTACCCTAAGGACTAGCTATAATGTAATTATGTGGGGACACATAAGGGATTTGTATTGATTAGAGTCTATACCAGGGGTAGGCAACCTTGGCTCTTTTATGACTCATGGACTTCAACTCCCAGAATTCCTGAGCCAGCCATGCTGGCTCAGGAATTCTGGGAGTTGAAGTCCACGAGTCATAAAAGAGCCAAGGCTGCCTACCCCTGGTCTATACTTTGAAAAGAATATGCAATTTTAGATTCAAAGGTTGCTAAAATAATTACCGCAGAACAAACAAGTCTATTTAAAACAATTTTCAGCCTTAGCTTAGAAAGCAGTCATTATCAGGATGAAACTTTCCACCCTCAATGACACTTGAAAATTGCCATGTCACCATTTCAAGGGGCAAAAAAATAAAATAAAAATAAAAGTAAAAAAGCCATAGGACATCAGAAGCTATTAAAATGAGCAAGGTTCTAAAGTTGAAGGAGGAAATATCAATAACCAGTATTATGCTAACGAGACTATTCTGATGGCTGAAAATACAAATGAACTACAAGTTGTAGTAGTGAAATTCAAGGAACGTAGTGATAGAAGTAAAGTCTTCATCCTGGTTCATCCAAGCCGGGGACAAATAAGCAACATGGCGGCTGCTTTGGGAAGAAGGTTACAGTTTATTGAAGAAGCAGAAAGATGGTCCTTGCAAGAAGGAGCAGAGGAGAAGAAAGAGATCTTGAGCACATGGGCCGTAGGTTTTTATACCCCCTCTAGCCTCCTGTTTGGAATAGTTTCCTGTTCCTGTGGCATGAACCTTGAGGCTATTTCTGAGTGTTTTTCTAGGCCTTGATATCTGTGGTTTAATCCTATTATCATATCCTGCTTCCCAGGTGATGGGGCTAATGACTCCTAGAGTTTGGGTGGGGCATGCAGATTTTCTCTTTGTCTTCTTGATTGCTCTGGCTTCAACTTTCTGATGGTTTTACATCTGCATTTGTATGGGGCTAGCTCTTGCTTGGGGCAGAGATTTGAAGCCAGAGAGATTTGGTTTCTGCTTTAAAAAAAAAAATCCCTTTGAGGAAAAATATATTTTTCTGCCTTTTTAATATTTCCTTCTCTGGGGAGCTGACTTCCCTCAATAGTAAAAAAATGGCATTGAGATTACAGGTAGTCCTCAACTTTCAACCATTTGTTTACATTCAAAGTTATAATAACGATTTTTCACTCTTATAGCCATTGCAGCACTCCCCAGGGTCACGTAATCAAAATTCGGATGCTTGACAACTGGCTCATATTTATGACAGTTGCAGTGTCCTGGAGGGTCACATGATCACCTTTTGTGACTATCTGACAAGCAAAGTCAATGGGGAAGCCAGATTCCCTTAAGAATTGCGGTGATTCACTTAACAACAATTAGCAAGAAAGGTCGTAAAATGGGACAAAACTCGGTTAAACTCTGCTTCGCTTAGCAATGGAAATTTTGGGCTCAATTGTAAGTTGAGGACTAACTGTATGTTTTGTGTATGTTTATTATACACTTGCATAAGGAAAATATCAACTGGAAATGCCCCAGGTGTGAAAGGGCACTAAGTGAGTGTTTGTGTTTTGTTATACAATTCTTGGAAATCTGCTTCTCGTTCTCTTTCTTTTGCTGACAGATCTCATGAATTTTTAGACCGGTGTACAAAAAGAGGTTAAACCAAATGATTAATCATCCTTCATGTATTAGGAGTTCTCTCTGTCGGTGTGCTAAATAGTTTCTTCGTCTATTTTTTCAGTCAGATTAGTTACTGCACCAGTAAGCAATTTCAAGACAGATAATCAGATTCTCTGCCCTGATAACAGGGTGCTAATGGAATGAGCAAGAAAACAGAGCTGAAAGCAAATATTTTCTTCATCTCCCATAACTTTGAGTTATTGTATGAAGCAATCTTAAGAGTCTCAAATTTCCTTATGTTACTCAACTGGGTTCTTAAGCAGGTGCTACTTTTGAGAAGTCCTTTGCTTGCTTTGTCTCCCTCTGTGTGTGTTTAATTGTGCTCTCTTGCCCTTGGTGGTGTGCAAATGCATGAGCTAATCTTGAACATTCATTCCTCATTACTGTACATTTTTAGCTGAGTGGAATTTGTTTTCTTTTTGACTGTGAGAGGCCGGGAGGGAGTTCCCTTTATAAAGTAATGTGGAGATGTATTTCGACATGAAAGAGAAGGAAGGTAGGATTACTACCTAGAGTGTAGCAGTGAACACATTAATCCAGCACCAGAAAAGACCAAGTTCAAGTCTGCTCTCAGCTACTGTGTGACTTTAGGTCAATCACTTTCTTTTACTCTGGTTTATCTACAAGGGTTGCTATAGTGGGAAAAAAATGGAGGGGGAAGTGTTATCAACAACATCTTGAGTTCTTGGAGGAAAGTTGTGAGATGTAAATCTAATCAATGACAGTCAAGAAAGCCAATGCTTTGGTGCCATCCAAATTGGCAATGTGGAGACGTGTGTTATTCTTTCTTCTGATACATCTCTACTAGTCTACCATTTGATCTAGGGAAGCTGCCACCAAAGCTAGACTGGTTTATAGGAACCAACCTCTCTCTGTTGATTGTAAAGTGGAACATAACAATCTGACTGACTTCATTTGTCATCAGTATTCATAGATTTCCAGCACAGGATGAATGACTGGGGAATGAGAGGATTCCCACAGCACCAGGATTCTTCCATCAGCACCAGCATTTGCTAGAGGAAAAGCCATCCTTACTACTTGGACATCATGAAATCAAAGTTGATTCCAGGAGCATCCACAAATTATATACCTAATTTTTTGCACGGGGCAGGATCTTTCAAGAACCAGTTAACCTGTTGCACCAGTAAGCAGCACTTCAGAAGCAATCATTTAGAATTTTTAATCTGATATGGAGATGCAGTTCCACATAATACAAGGAAGCAGATGGATTCCATGAATCTATCAATAAACTGTTTATTGATTGCCCGCAAGCACCATTATGGTGTTATTTGATATAACTTGCAACATGGTTTTCTTGTTAGATGTTCATTACAAATTCTATCTGATATTTTTCAAGGGAACATACTTTGAAGCAAAAGAGGTATGTAATCTGAAGATATTTGTCTGTGTAAGAAGTATTGCAAATACCAATTAATATACCGATGTGTACTGTTATAATTTATATGCCTATATTCTCACATACTGGCTATCTGTAACTCAGTGAATACAAATCTTGCAGTAGGCTTGTCTAAGCCATCCCTATTTCATGGGCAACCCTCTGATGTGATTAAGAAATCTGCCCAGGGTATTTTGTTGTGTCTTTTCTAGTGATCAGAGAATGATATTACAGTCATGAGTGTGTTTTTCTGTTGTTTGCTTTATTGAAACCTCTTGAAGATCAAACTTGCAGCAGTGAGTCTGCAAGAATTACAACATACATAAGCAGGCAAACTTAATCCAATAACTATTTATGATCAGAGGCATGCTCAATCAATCAATCAGCCATAACAATGACTCAATAAGCTACATATCTGATTCCAACATTTAAAGTGCAAATTCATACTCTATAAATTTGCCCTGTCTTAAAAATAGTGAAACAAGATTCTCAGGATGCAAAATTATTTTGCAAATGAAGGCAGATATATGTATCCCAGGATAATGTTGAAGGCTCTAATCTGGGTCAGTCACCAGGACCATATTTTGCAACATGATGGCATCAAGGAAGCTTGCTGAGCTGTGTGAATCACATACAATTTATTATACTGTGCGCTGCATTAATTTCTGTTGTAACTTTGAATGGTTGCTAAGTGACTGGTCATAAGTCAAGGAATACCTGTGTATACAATATTACATTAATTTTATACAGAGAAATTTCATTTACCAGAACATACATACAGATCATCTTTAAACTTTTCTCGAGTTCTCTTAGGTTTTCTTCAAGCACGTTCGCTTCTTCTGCGATAGATCTTTTTCAATGGCTTACTGGCAATCCTGGCTTACCAAGCAGAACCTCTCCAGTTTGAAACCTGGCAGAAACATTAAAAAAAACCACAAGCATACATTTTTGTCCTTCCTTGAGCTACCTTCTGTTGGTGTCCTGCGGACAGGAGCTAGAGCTGTAACTCTTACACCTCAAGTGATGGAAGAAATATGAAATGGTTCCCTTGTGGACTTTTTAATGTTTTTTAAAAGTCCCCCAGAAAAGTACACAGTTGAGGGAAGGAAATAATAATTTCTAAAATTCTACTGAGTTTGAAATCCAGGTGTTCTACATGTCAAGCAAGCTGTCAACTCTGCAACGAATTGAACTGAAGCCATGTTCACTTTGTTTTCGGTTGCCACATATTTAGATTAGAAGGAGGGGGGGATTGTGGTTTTAAGTTAGCCATAACAATTTTCAAGTATGGGAACCAAGGTCATTACTGATAACATTTTGGCGGGCTGGAGATCTGGGAGGAGTGCCCGCGTTTAGTAACAATTGATGAATATGGTTTATGACATCTAATTGGGGTGGGAAATTGCAACTTGCAACTTTGTAACCAGGGGGAGGGGAATTTAGTCTTGAGTTCAGCTTTGTACGTGCCGTTATTTTGTAGCCAAATAAAAATGTTCTTTGAGGAAGAATTCCTTGCCTTGAAGTTCTTTTAATTGGTCTCATCTGTCGGATCCACGACACAAGCATTAGAGGCACTCTAGAGCCACTGAGAAAGACCTCTGTGAAAAAGCAGCCGCTGAGCTTTTTGAGAAAAAGCTGAGAAAATGCAGTGAGGGGTTCACAGCTTCTAAAATGGCGGGAGGTTGCTTAGAACAAAATGAAGTATAGGAGGCAAGCTGGACAGCAGGGCTTCAGAGGCAAAAGCAGGAAGACCAAACTTTCAGCCCAGAGCAGGAAAACATGGGCAGAGGTGACAGTCACAAGGGCAGGATTAAGGCCAACTAGTGCTCTAAGCATAGCCAAACAGCGGTGTGAGATGAAATCAAAAGGTCTACCTGGGGACACTTTCAAAACAAACTTTTAAAGTAAGTGATTCACATGCCAAATAAAATATTTTTAACTAGGCAGATGAAAGTCAAGCATGGCGGATAAGGATAATCACAAAAAATTCATTCCCAAGTTGAGTGTGACAGTGCAGCGAATTAAGGGCATGATAGCTAAGGGAAAAATCTTTATGGTACTTCTCTTCCCATGGTGCCCTAGGCTTATTTTGTTTAGTAGTAAATCCAGGGCTGACTGGAAGTGAGAAGATGATGTCCATGTACACTCACAACCAGGGCATCTTGGCAGTGCAGATACACCCATAATCTGCTAGGTTGACTTTCTGCTGTTTTGGACTTCTATAGTCATGTTGTCCTGTGATATCAAGTAACTTTTACTCAGATTGAATAAATTCAGTTTTAAAATCCCCGGAAATTGTGCTAAAATTTCTAAAGCAGTTGGCAGTAGCTGTTGCAACAAACAGACTCAAAAGAAGCAATTTCAAAGATGCTATTCATGGAAACCTCTTAGCTGGAGAAACATAGTCCTTTTTATGGTAAGGGCGATGGTTTGTACACTGGATGCCATTGAACAGTGCAATTTCTTAGTTCACTTTGGATTTTTTTAATAGTGAAGTTCTGTGTGTGTGTGTGTGTGTGTGTGTGTGTGTGTGTGTGTGTGTTTGCAAGTCAATGTTGACTCCTGGTGACTGCCTGAACAAACCCCTACTGTTTTCTTGGTAAGGATTTCAAAAGTGGTTTGCCATTGCCTTCTTCTTAGGGCTGAGAAACAGTGACTGGCCCTAGCTTACCCAGATGGCTTCAGGCCTAAGGTAGAACTAGAACTCATGGTCTTCTGGTTTCTAGCCCGATGCCTTATCTCCTAGACCAAACTGGCTCACATAGTGATCTACCAAACCAGAATAATGAAAAGTGAGGACACGATTCCATAACATAGATTTGATGGTCATCTTTTACTTATGAAGCTACCTCTTACCATCCTCAAATATCTGGGTAAATTGGCGGCCTTTATTGTTGGACTTTTCTTATGTTCATTGTATTCTCTTTCCACTTCACCCAAACTACAGAATTTTTCAACCGAATATTATATTTCAGTAGTGTTTTCTTTATGCTTATAGTACAGAGATTTGGGTGCATGCTAGTTCCTTTTAAGCAAAGACCTGAAGGTGAGAAAATGAGCCACCTTAAAAAGTTCTTCTTTATTTATTTTAAACAGGCCTATGAAAATACAGTTTCACAATTCAATAAAGAAAATCAATACAAAGGAGAACTTTTTTTTTAAAAAAAAGAACATTGAAGTTTATTGTACAAGATTTGTAATATGTTAAAATACCATGAGGACACCGGTTGCCAAATAACACCTTAAATATTTCAAATCTGCACATTATATTATAAACATTGGCAGTGATTTTCTTTGTAAATAGATTTAACCTTGAGCCTGCTGTCATTTTGTATTTTTGCACAGGAAATTAATTTTCTACATCCTCAGTGTACCCTGAGCAAAGAGAAAGTGGAAAAACTCCAAGGGATTTCCCCAAAAGCCTCCATATAAAATTTAAAATTAAACAGATGTTACATGATTACCATTAAATCAGAGCCATAGGTCTCTAAGTTTTAAATGGTATCTGATGTTCTCAAGCAAGAGATGAAGTAGATTTTTTTTCCAATTACCAAAGATAAAAAGATCCTCTAGGATTTCATTAAATCCAAGGGTTCTTGAGTCTCAGCAAGTGTTTAAAAACATTCAAAATAAGTTAGTGTTTCCAAGTAATTACGTATTAATCAGGTAGCGAGAGAATGACTTGTCCCTCTATCCTTCTCTGGCAATCAAAAGTGCAATAATAGAAGCTTTTCCATTGGTTTCAATTACCTGAGTAGTTCTTTATTTTCTCATATTTGGGCTATCCACTCTTAAGCAAATTAAGGCAGCTAAGCATGCCTTTGTGCTGTAGGCAATGACTACACACTTTGTTTTACCTTTACAGTTCCAAGAGACAGTTGTTATGACTTGCATAGTAGCATTTCTATTCCACAGGGTGTTATTATATGTAGGTAGTTAAGGTACTACTATGGCCAAATCCATGCTTCGGCCAACATTTTCCGTGGCTCAACTCTGTCTGAGAGCAGGTAGATTTCCACTCTCAAATTATATTTACACCTAAAACAAACCACCCTTATCCTCCAGCCCTCAAATTTAAGGTGTGTATTCACTTGATATATTGTATACATGAAGGAATGGATTCAGGCCTGAGACTTACGTGCATTCTGTTTTTTTTTTTAAGATGTCCATGTCTTTTTCTTGGTTTGTTAATCTGGTTCAAACATGCTAGAATTTGGAAGCTAACAAGGTTCCCAAGACCATAAGATGAATCCTGTCTCTTTCTTGCAAAGCCAGAAGCAGAAAAGGAAAGCAACATTTCTTCCTGTGGTATTTTTCAGATGCAAGCACAAGGTACATATCCTAGAGCAGTGGTGGCGAACCTATGTCACGGTTGCCAGAGGCGGCACTCGGAGCCCTCTCTGTGGGCACATGTGCCGTTGCCCCAGCTTCGCCTCCCCCCACGACCCCCTCCTCTCCAGCAACCCCCTTGAAGGAGAGTCGCCCCTGAGCATGGCCCACGCGGAGCAGCGCAGCCAAGGACATGGCAGCCAGGCAGCGTAGACAAGACTCTGCCCTCATACCCCATCGTGCACAGTTGATGCTGCAGGGTGTGGGCAGAGGGCGTGACCGCCATAGTGCTGCTGGGCTGCCTGGGCGATCTGCGGCAGGCCCAGCGGGCAGGTGGGGCGGGGGATGGAGGGGGCAGAGCGGGGGCGGGGCAGGGGGAAGCAGGGGCGGGGCCAGTTTTTGGACACTTGGTCTTTAAAAGGTTCGCCTAGAGCCTTCTTTAAAACGAGAAGGCTACTAATGAAACCAAGAGAACATGTGTAAGAACATAGTCCTTTTAAGGGGCTTGTTTAGCTTTCTCACTCAGGTGCTCTTCAGAGGTGGCTTTTCAATATGGCCAAAGGATCTGTAATTAGAACACATTCAGAGGGTCCAGTCTGGGAAACAGTATTCTAGCTTTTCCAGTTAGTAGAAAAAGGTCACTCAATTTTTTTTAAAATGAAGACTTTTTACTATAAAGAATCTTATCTAAGATACTTAAGTCAAGTTTACGTCTAGTGTCTAGTTATGCCAGGCCAAGTTGGGTGTCTGGCAATTTCTGCTAAGGTCTAGCCAGGGAGTGCAACATCTTGAATGCTGTTTCTGAATTGGCACTGGTACAAGAGAAAACCCCATTGCACACAATTCAGGAATCAGAATGATGGCTACTAAACCCCTAGGAATTCCACGGGATATCCTGTTCTAGCATCAGACTCAAGTGGCTATCTAAATGGAGGACTAGAACACACTGTCTCCAGGTGACTGATGCAAAGTCACAAAGCTAGCTTTCATGACTAAGGTGGGACTAGAACTTCCTGTCTCCTGGCTTCTAGCCAGGTGCATTAACTACTAGATCAAACCTATGTATATATATGGTCTCTCTGCTTAACATGAAGTCTCTTTGTTATGGTTGAGACTATTATAATATATATTTTAATTATATTTAATTTGTATTTAATTTTGTATATTTTGTAAGTATATGTATATTAATATGATTTTATATACAAGATAGACTACTCGTGAGACTACTGATGGATCACTTCTGGGCTCAGGTTCCATCACAGGCTGAACTGAACCTCTACAACTCTCTATTGGAAATATCAGAAGCATATGCAGCTTTGCAGTACTAAGCCTTTGCCAAAAGGAGCGTTCTACTCATTTTGAACTCTACCTAAATCAAGTAAAAACCAATCAATCCCGAAGTAAATAAAGATTGACTGCTCCCTTGAGGTGATGATTAGCAAGCAAAAGCTCACATACTTTGGGCATTTGATGCGAAAATATTGTGCTTGGCAAGACTGAGCAAAGCCACAGAACATGATAATGGATACATTGGATGGGAGAATTTACTAGAATTTACTAGAATGTATCTGCAACAGCTCTAGGTTGTTGGTGATAGATTATGCATTTCTACATAGGGTTTTTAAAAGCTTTAATATAACAGAACCACAACAAAAATAATAAGAGAAAAAAAGAAAGTACAATAATGTGTGTGTGTGTGTGTGTGTATGTATGGATTGAATGAAAATTGGTGCCTCTACCTTTACAACTTTAGTTTAAATTGAGCTATTTTATAATATTCACCACTATTGCAGAGCTATTTTAGTAAATGAAATAGGAAAATAATTTTTGAAATGAGCTCTTTGGTTATCTGAATTCACTTTTTCCACATACAATAATAATCACCATTTACTATACATTTGTGCCAATAATGGAAAAGCTTTTTAAACCATCACCAACTAACTCCACAGTTTGACTGGAATGTAGCATTCTGAGTTGATAGTGACACAAGATTTAAGAAAATCCATGTGAATAGCACACTATCTGCATATATAAAGCTATAGACAAATTCTAAGTTTCATTTTTTATGGGTCATAAGAATGAGCCTATATTTTGTCATCACTTACAATGCTTAGAGAAATTCCTTGTCTTCATTCTCAGAATATGACAATTGCTGGCGAATTTCAATTCTTGAAGTTTTCATCTCTGCTATCAGCATGTGAGGAACCCATTTTGCATAAGCCTTCCAGAATAGTATTGGAGAACACCAGTAACATGACCCATGTATGGCTGTGAAATGCCAAACTTGGAAGCAATTTCCCTTTGAGCAGTTGTCCTTGATCAGTACATCAACCTTTCTCAAGTGAAACTGATTGGTTGCTGTCACTTTGCTCTTGATCAGATAAATCAGCTCTTCCCAGTTAACCATCTTTACATTTTTTGGCCTGGAAATGCACAGTGCATGGTAAACAGCCTACATTTTGTAATGAATTTCAACTGGAGAGACTCTTTCAGCAGTGACAAATTCAGCCCTGGCACCGTGCTTGAAGTGCGCTGACAAATACAGCAAGCTTCCATTTCATAAATAATAGCAAATCAACCTTTCCTCAAGTCAAAATTCTGCCAGTTGAAGTGAAAAACCTAAGTTAAAGAACACAAAGAGAGCGTTTAGAGCTGTTGGTCACTTATAACTTTGGAGGCATTGCCTTTCATTCAGATCTTTAATGTGTGGCTTTGTACATCTGTTCTTGGAGACACAAGGCAGGCTGAATGTGGAAAGTGTACACAGATTGTCTTCTGGAATTCTTTTCAATCTCTTAATAGTAATCCTCGAGCTTCTCCTCAATCATGTGACTAAAGAATGGACCAATCAGCAGCATTCTGAGGGGTTCCCTAATTATTTTTTCCAATTGCCTTTCTCATAACGAGATATTGCAGATTTTTTTTCTGTAGCCACCGTGAAATCTAGCAGTCAATGCCCATGGACTTTAAATATGAAAAAAGTATGTCTCTTCTGAAATTGTCCAGTATCATTCATAGGCCAGGGAATGCACTGGTTCAGTAGGAAACTTATATCACTCCTGTCAGCATTGTAGCCATCCATCATTTTATTCATGTTTACTTTGCTTGTTTTTATTTCTTGTACTTTTTCTGTGTATGGTTTAAATTGTAAACCTGGAGTGCTCTTTTCAAACAGAAATGCAGCATATGAATCAATTCTTTTTTTAAAAAAAACAATCCCTATGATTAATTTTATGTTGTGGTTGGACAAACAATAGTAATATAAGATGATTTATCTTAAATATTGTAGTATTGGCAGACTATCTTAACCAGACAATGCTCAGGAGGAATTCTGGCAGAATTGTTCCTGAAGAGCAGTTTTCACAATGAATACAAGGCAATTAAATAAAGCGTATTTTCTGCAATTAGGAACGGATTCCCAGGTTTTTCTCAAGAAAGAGGCTTGGTTCTCATAAGCAGAGTAAACAATCTGTGGCTCCAGGGCAACAGACAACCCCTGAAAGTCTTCCAAAAATCAGGGTGCAGCTCCCAAGTCTCCCCAAAGTTGTTAGCAACTTGCAGTTTTTAATGTGACAGAAGTGGAAAATGATTAAATAGATGACTGGAAAGTAACCACATACATATTTACCCACCAAGCTATTCCCTGGTGGCTTAAACTGTGTTCTGCGAAGTACAGAAAATAACTATGAAATAGTAAGATGAAGACATTAAGGAATGAGGTAAGCCAAAGAAAAGGATATAAACAGCTGATTCTAGTTTATACTGATACTGCTCACTAGGCCTCTCTTCACATCTTGCTCTCCTTGCAAAGCATCCCTGCCTCTATCAGGTCTGCCTTCCATTTCTTACACTGCCTTTTCTTCTTCAAACTTATCATATCTCCCCTTTGGTGGATCTCATTAACTTTTTCCAACCATGTTAATCCTGCAAGGTAGTCCAGACAAGAAGCACAACCTGGATTACTAGCTCTGTCTTTATTCTATGGTTACGTTTACAGAATCTTGAACATCTGAAAGTATTTCTGTCCTCCTTTCCTTTTGTTCTCCGAAAAACTAGGGAGGGTCCCTTCTGAAATGTATCACACGTCCTCTATCCTTTTATAGGCTGAAACTTCTTTTACACACTGATTGTCCTGTCTGTGGCTCTCCCTCTTGTCTCCCAAAGTCATTCCCGCATACCATTACAAACCATGACTTATTCCCCTTCCTCTTGACCCATGCATTCTTTTTTTCATATATGGGGTTAGGGTACCTACCAAACCATCTTTGTCCCATCACATTGTCCCATCTGACCTGGTCACTCAGGGAAGGTATGTTTCAGGCTCTGTTAAAGAACTCCTACTGGTGGGGTCCAGGAAGAGAGCCTGCTCCCACTCTGTGGAATATTCTCCTCCCAGAGGTGAGGCAGGCCCCCAGTCTCCTGGCCTTCTGAAAAGGAGTCAAAACATGGCTCTACAGACTTGCATGGGAAGACCAGAGGAGAACACAGCTGTAGGGTTGTCTGATGCCCTGGGAGCCTTCCCCTTGCCTTTTAACTAATTTTGACAGTGTTTACTCATTCTTGACTCCTTCTCAATTTGTTTAATTTTTTATATGTTGTTTTTATATTTTAAGATTTTATTACATACTACCCAGTGTCTCTCTCTGAGAGAGATGCATGGTTCAAAAATGCGATAAACAAACAAACAAACAAATAAATAATCTGTTTTGCAATTCAGTACTCATTTGTTCTTTCTATACAGAGTGAGGACGTCTATGGCACTGTTTCTCAACCTTGGCAACTTGAAGAAGTATGGACTTCAACTCCCAGAATTCCCCAGCCAGCACAGCCTTTGATCATCTTAGTTGCTCTTCTCTGAATTTGTCACAAGTTCCCCGAGGATTGGCTCCAGCGTAAGTCCAAAAGCTCGGAAGACTAAACCTCTGGTCTTAGTGAACAACCCAGATTGGATCCTGCAATGTCTACTTTGTTCAGTACATAACATAATTTTAAAAATATGTATAGGTTTTTTCTTTTCTGACCCATGCAAATTGAGACAAGGCTAATAGTAAGAGATTTGAGTAACTTGAAACAAAACTATTGTACATAAGGTGACCAATCGTCCTCCTTTAGGGAGGACAGTCCTTGTTTTGTAAGTTCTGTCCTCTCTCAAAAAGTGCCCTCCTACATGTCGTCCTTTTCGATATTTGAAGACTAATCTGTAAATCTCCGTATTCGATCGATGCCGATCCGATCCGTTGCGTGTGATGTGATGTATTTGTATTTGACATGACGATTCGTCAAGGCTCGGTACAGTGCGGCGAGATGCGATTATGAGACGCATGTGCTCCGCACAGGAGAATTGTTTTGAGAGAGTGCGTCGCGCGCAAGAGTGCACCGCACACAAGTGTTTACTTGTTTACTTCTTACCGAAACACAACACGGCACACACGCATACATAAGACTCACTTTTTTTTCTTCAATTTATTTGTGTCCTCCTTCTCATTGTAAAAAAGTTGGTCACCTTATTGTACATAGGACTTAGAATCATAGGACTGAAAGGGGCCTTGGGGGGGTCTTCTAGTCCAGCCCTCTGCTCAAGGCAGGAGACCTTATACCATCCTGGTCAAATGGTTGTTCAGTCAACTTTTGAAAACTTTCAGTGATGGAGAACCCATAATTCCAGGAGGCAAGCAATTCCATTGATTAATTATTCTCACTGTCAGAAAATTACTCTTCACTTCTTAGCTGGATCTCTCTTTAACAAGCTTCCACTCATTACTTCTTGTCCTGCCCTCTGGTGCTTTGGAGAATAAGTCAGTCCCCTCATCTCTGTGACAGCTCCTCAAGTACCAGAAGACAGTTATTATTTATATATATACAAATATTATATAAATAAGTATATATAGTTAACATAAATATAACATATGCATAATTATATTTTAATTATAATTACATTTTATTCAGGACATGACCCGGCTGGGAAAGGATTTGTGATTTGTGGAGAAAGAAGAAAGCTGGATAGAAAGACCTGGAAGTCTTCATTGTAGATAAGAGCTTTCCAATTTCTGTGAGTTTTCTGTGGCTAAAGGTATCAGAGAATTCTGAGGATAAATAATGCAGAATTCAGTAACTTGCCAGATTCGTAACTAATGATTTTGCCCAATATTTTAAGGCTTTATAAACCTTAGAAGCAAAGAAAGAACCAACAAGCATGCTATCCATTAATGAGATAGGAAATGGAAATAAAATAGACAAAGGAAAAATATTCGATGTATTTTGTTAGCCACTTTAAGAGGCACCTTTATGATGGTTTTCAATTTTTATGTACACTTTGATGTGTACGGAGCATTCTTTTAACTGACTGATCTTTTCAAGAAGATAAATCAGATACATTTTACACACATCTGATTTTATTAAAAGGTCTTCACCAGAGCCTATCTTTGTTCACAGAGGATGTAAGTTTAACTTTTCCCCTCTTCTTAAAACCAGAAAGAAAATCACCTGATACCAATTAGAATTCCTTTACTGCTAAACTGATTTATAGTACTGTAATACAGCACTGAAAATATGAAAGCAGAGAAGCAATATTTCAAATTCAGCATAAAATCAACAATAAAAATGTATATTTATAACCTGAAAAGTATGATTTCATCTTGGAGAATTACCAAGCTAATAACTGTAATAAGCAAGATTTTTGGTTGTCCCATATTGCATCTGTTAAACACTTCAAGCNTTAAAATTTCTAAGAAACCCAATTTAAAAATCCTCCCTAGGCCAGGCCCGCTTGTTGGAAAAGCCATGTCTTGAGGGCGCGGCGGAAAGTAAGGAGATCCGGAATCATCCGGATCTCGGGGGGTAGTTCATTCCAGAGGGCAGGGGCACCCACAGAGAAGGCCCTCCCCCTGGGGGTCGCCAGTCGACATTGCTTGGCCCATGTAAGGCTGTGAAATGCCAAACTTGGAAGCAATTTCCCTTTGAGCAGTTGTCCCTGATCAGTACATCAACCTTTCTCAAGTGAAACTCATTGGTTGCTGTCACTTTGTTCTTGATCAGATAAATCAGCTCTTCCCAGTTAATCATCTTTACATATTTTGGCCTGGAAATGCACAGTGCATGGTAAACAGCCTACATTTTGTAATGAATTTCAACTGGAGAGACTCTTTCAGCAGTGACAAATTCAGCCCTAGCACCGTGCTTGAAGTGCGCTGACAAATACAGCAAGCTTCCATTTCATAAATAATAGCAAATCAACCTTTCCTCAAGTCAAAATTCTGCCAGCTGAAGTGAAAAACCCTAAATTAAAGAACACAAAGAGAGCTTTTAGAGCTGTTGGTCATTTATAACATTGGAGGCATTGCCTTTCATTCAGATCTTTAATGTGTGGCTTTGTACATCTGTTCTGGGAGACACAAGGCAGGCTGAATGTGGAAAGTGTACACAGATTGTCTTCTGGAATTCTTTTCAACCTCTTAATAGTAATCCTCGAGCTTCTCCTCAATAATGTGACTAAAGAATGGACCAATCAGCAGCATTCTGAGGGGTTCCCTAATTATTTTTCCCAATTACCTTTCTCATAACGAGATATTGGAGATTTTTCTTCTGTAGCCACCGTGAAATCTAGCAGTCAATGCCCATGGACTTTAAATATGAAAAAAGTATGTCTCTTCTGAAATTGTCCAGTATCATTCATAGGCCAGGGAATGCACTGGTTCAGTAGGAAACTTATATCACTCCTGTCAGCATTGTAGCCATCCATCATTTTATTCATGTTTACTTTGCTTGTTTTTATTTCTTGTATTTTTTCTGTGTATGGTTTAAATTGTAAACCTGGAGTGCTTTTTTCAAACAGAAATGCAGCATATGAATCAATTTTTTTTTAAAAAAAAACAATCCCTATGATTAATTTTATGTTGTGGTTGGACAAACAATAGTAATATAAGATGATTTATCTTAAATATTGTAGTATTGGCAGACTATCTTAACCAGACAATGCTCAGGAGGAATTCTGGCAGAATTGTTCCTGAAGAGCAGTTTTCAGAATGAATACAAGGCAATTAAATAAAGCGTATTTTCTGCAATTAGGAACGGATTCCCAGGTTTTTCTCAAGAAAGAGGCTTGGTTCTCATAAGCAGAGTAAACAATCGGTGGCTCCAGGGCAACAGACAATCCCTGAAAGTCTTCCAAAAATCAGGGTGCAGCTCCCAAGTCTCCCCAAAGTTGTTAGTAACTTGCAGTTTTTAATGTGACAGAAGTGGAAAATGATTAAATAGATGACTGGAAAGTAACCACATACATATTTACCCACCAAGCTATTCCCTGGTGGCTTAAACTGTGTTCTGCAAAGTACAGAAAATAACTATGAAATAGTAAGATGAAGACATTAAGGAATGAGGTAAGCCAAAGAAAAGGATATAAACAGCTGATTCTAGTTTATACTGATACTGCTCACTAGGCCTCTCTTCACAGCTTGCTCTCCTTGCAAAGCATCCCTGCCTCTATCAGGTCTGCCTTCCATTTCTTACACTGCCTTTTCTTCTTCAAACTTATCATATCTCCCCTTTGGTGGATCTCATTAACTTTTTCCAACCATGTTAATCCTGCAAGGTAGTCCAGACAAGAAGCACAACCTGGATTACTAGCTCTGTCTTTATTCTATGGTTACGTTTACAGAATCTTGAACATCTGAAAATATTTCTGTCCTCCTTTCCTTTTGTTCTCCGAAAAACTAGGGAGGGTCCCTTCTGAAATGTATCACACGTCCTCTATCCTTTTATAGGTTGAAACTTCTTTTACACACTGATTGTCCTGTCTGTGGCTCTCCCTCTTGTCTCGCAAAGTCATTCCCACATACCATTACAAACCATGACTTATTCCCCTTCCTCTTGACCCATGCATTCTTTTTTTTCATATATGGGGTTAGGGTACCTACCAAACCATCTTTGTCCCATCACATTGTCCCATCTGACCTGGTCACCCAGGGAAGGTATGTTTCAGGCTCTGTTAAAGAACTCCTACTGGTGGGGTCCAGGAAGAAAGCCTGCTCCCACTCTGTGGAATATTCTCCTCCCAGAGGTGATGCAGGCCCCCAGTCTCCTGGCCTTCCGAAAAGGAGTCAAAACATGGCTCTACGGCCTTGCATGGGAAGCCCAGAGGAGCACATAGCTGTAGGGTTGTCTGATGCCCTGGGAGCCTTCCCCTTGCCTTTTAACTAATTTTGACAGTGTTTAATCATTCTTGACTCCTTCTCAATTTGTTTAATTTTTTATATGTTGTTTTTATATTTTAACATTTTATTACATACTATCCAGTGTCTCTCTCTGAGAGAGATGCATGGTTCAAAAATGTGATAAATAAACAAACAAACAAATAAATAATCTGTTTTGCAATTCAGTACTCATTTGTTCTTTCTATACAGAGTGAGGACGTCTATGGCACTGTTTCTCAACCTTGGCAACTTGAAGAAGTATGGACTTCAACTCCCAGAATTCCCCAGCCAGCACAGCCTTTGATCATCTTAGTTGCTCTTCTCTGAATTTGTCACAAGTTCCCCGAGGATAGGCTCCAGCGTAAGTCCAAAAGCTCGGAAGACTAAACCTCTGGTCTTAGTGAACAACCCAGATTGGATCCTGCAATGTCTACTTTGTTCAGTACATAACATAATTTTAAAAATATGTATAGGTTTTTTCTTTTCTGACCCATGCAAATTGAGACAAGGCTAATAGTAAGAGATTTGAGTAACTTGAAACAAAACTATTGTACATAAGGTGACCAATCGTCCTCCTTTAGGGAGGACAGTCCTTGTTTTGTAAGTTCTGTCCTCTCTCAAAAAGTGCCCTCCTACATGTCGTCCTTTTCGATATTTGAAGACTAATCTGTAAATCTCCGTATTCGATCGATGCCGATCCGATCCGTTACGTGTGATGTGATGTATTTGTATTTGACATGACGATTCGTCAAGGCTCGGTACAGTGCAGCGAGACGCAAGAGTGCGCTGCACACAAGTGGCTTTGTTTACTTCTTACCGAAACACAACACGGCACACACGCATACATAAGACTCACTTTTTTTTCTTCAATTTATTTGTGTCCTCCTTCTCATTGTAAAAAAGTTGGTCACCTTATTGTACATAGGACTTAGAATCATAGGACTGAAAGGGGCCTTGGGGGTCTGCTCAAGGCAGGAGACCTTATACCATCCTGGTCAAATGGTTGTTCAGTCAACTTTTGAAAACTTTCAATGATGGAGAACCCATAATTCCAGGAGGCAAGCAATTCCATTGATTAATTATTCTCACTGTCAGAAAATTACTCTTCACTTCTAAGCTGGATCTCTCTTTAACAAGCTTCCACTCATTACTTCTTGTCCTGCCCTCTGGTGCTTTGGAGAATAAGTCAGCCCCCTCATCTCTGTGACAGCTCCTCAAGTACCAGAAGACAGTTATTATTTATATATATACAAGTATTATATAAATAAGTATATATAGTTAACATAAATATAACATATGTATAATTATATTTTAATTATAATTACATTTTATTCAGGACATGACCCAGCTGGGAAAGGATTTGTGATTTGTGGAGAAAGAAGAAAGCTGGATAGAAAAGCCTGGAAGTCTTCATTGTAGATGAGAGCTTTCCAATTTCTGTGAGTTTTCTGTGGCTAGAGGCATCAGAGAATTCTGAGGATAAATAATGCAGAATTCAGTAACTTGCCAGATTCGTAACTAATGATTTTGCCCAATATTTTAAGGCTTTATAAACCTTAGAAGCATAGAAAGAACCAACAAGCATGCTATCCATTAATGAGATAGGAAATGGAAATAAAATAGACAAAGGAAAAATATTCGATGTATTTTGTTAGCCACTTTAAGAGGCACCTTTATGATGGTTTTCAATTTTTATGTACACTTTGATGTGTACGGAGCATTCTTTTAACTGACTGATCTTTTCAAGAAGATAAATCAGATACATTTTACACACATCTGATTTTATTAAAAGGTCTTCACCAGAGCCTATCTTTGTTCACAGAGGATGTAAGTTTAACTTTTCCCCTCTTCTTAAAACCAGAAAGAAAATCACCTGATACCAATTAGAATTCCTTTACTGCTAAGCTGATTTATAGTACTGTAATACAGCACTGAAAATATGAAAGCAGAGAAGCAATATTTCAAATTCAGCATAAAATCAACAATAAAAATGTATATTTATAACCTGAAAAGTATGATTTCATCTTGGAGAATTACCAAGCTAATAACTGTAATAAGCAAGATTTTTGGTTGTCCCATATTGCATCTGTTAAACACTTCAAGC